>NC_066581.1:24357978-24663551 GCF_024323335.1 Lathyrus oleraceus | reverse complement strand
CTTGACCTTCTTATCAAAACCTTTCTTCATCCTTTGCTGATATAACTGACCATGACACATGGCGGTTAATCTCTTCTCTTCAATTAAATTCAGCTGGTCATAACGACTCTGAACCCATTCAGCCTCAGTCAACTTGGCTTCCATCAAGACTCTCATTGATGGGATCTCAACCTCCACGGGGAGCACAACCTCCATGCCATATACAAGAGAGAAAGGGGTTGCCCCTGTTGAAGTGTGGACAGATGTACGATAACCATTCAAAGCAAATGGCAACATCTCATGCCAATCTTTGTACGTAACAACCATCATCTGGATAATCTTCTTGATATTCTTGTTAGCAGCTTCAACAGCCCCATTCATCTTGGGTCTGTAGGGAGAAGAATTATGATGTGCAATCTTGAACTCGCTACACAGCTCTTTCATCATCTTGTTGTTCAAGTTAGATCCATTATCAGTAATGATCTTTTCTGGCACACCATACCGACATATGAGTTGATTCTTGATAAACTTCACAACTACCTGCCTAGTCACATTCGCATATGATGCCGCTTCAACCCACTTGGTGAAGTAATCAATAGCTACGAGAATAAAACGGTGACCGTTTGACGCCTTTGGCTCTATCATGCCAATCATGTCAATTCCCCACATGGAGAAAGGCCATGGTGAGGAAATAACATTCAGAAGTGTCGGGGGAATATGAATCTTATCCGCATAAATCTGACACTTGTGGCATTTCTTCACATATTTGCAGCAGTCAGACTCCATTGTCAGCCAATAGTAGCCTGCTCTCAACATCTTCTTTGCCATGGCATGTCCATTGGAATGAGTACCAAATTAACCCTCATGGACTTCAGTCATCAACAGGTTTGCTTCGTGTCTATCCATGCATCTGAGCAGAACCATGTCAAAATTCCTCTTGTGAAGCACATCACCGTTGAGGTAGAAACTGCCGGATAATCTCCTCAAAGTCTTCTTATCTTTAATAGATGCCCCAAGCGGGTAAGTCTGACTTTGGAGAAAGCACTTGATATCACAATACCATGGCTTATCATCTTTCACTTCTTCAACTGCAAACACATGAGCTGGTCTATCCAAGCGCATCACAGTGATATTGGGAACTTCATTCCAATATTTCACCATAATCATTGAAGAAAGCGTAGCAAGAGCATCTGCATCCGATTCTCATCTCGAGGAATATGATGGAAGTCAACCTCAGTAAAGAAAGTTGAGATCCTCCTCGCATAATCTCTATATGGGATGAGGCCAGGCTGATTCGTCTCCCATTCACCCTTAATATGATTAACAACAAGGGCCGAATCACCATAAACATCAAGATGTTTGATCCTAAGATCAATACACTCTTCCAAACCCATAATACAGGCCTCATACTCCGCCATATTATTCATGCATTTGAAAGTTAGCCTTGCTGTGAAAGGAAAACGTGTGCCCTAAGGAGTAATAATCATTGCACCAATACCATTTCCATAATGATTAACAGCACCATCTAACACCATGCCCCATCGGGAACCAGGCTCTGGCCCTTCATCGAGCGTAGGCTCATCATAATCTTTCATCTTCAAATACAGAATCTCCTCATCTGGGAAGTCGTACTGAACATACTGATAATCTTCAATTGGTTGATGTGCCAAATGGTCAGCCAAGATACTACCTTTAATAGCTTTCTGAGCTCGATACTCAATATCATACTCAGATAACAACATCTGTCAACGGGTAATCCTCCCAGTTAAAGCAGGCTTCTCGAAGATATACTTGATTGGATCCATTTTGGATATTAACCAAGTCATATGATTCAACATATACTGGCATAAACGCTTAGTGGCCCAAGCCAAAGCACATCATGTCCTCTCAAGCGTTGAGTACCGAAACTCACAATCAGTGAACTTTTTACTCAAGTAGTATATAACATACTCTTTTTTCCATGATTCATCTTGTTGACCCAATACACAACCCATGGAATCATCAAGCACCGTCAAGTACATAATCAAGGGTCTCTCTTCAACAGGCGGAGACAAAATCGGAGGCTCAGACAAATACTCTTTGATACTGTCAAAGGCCTTTTGGCAATCCTCGGTCCAATCATGACACTGATCTTTCCGGAGGAGCTTGAATATAGGCGCACATGTGGCAGTCATGTGGGATATAAATCTCGAAATATAATTCAAGCGGCCAAGAAAACCTCGGACTTGCTTCTCAATTTTGGGCGCATGCATCTCTTGTATTGCTTTGACCTTGGCATGATCAACTTCAATACCTCTTTCACTGACAATAAAGCCCAATAACTTGTCGGAACGGACTCCAAATGTACACTTGTTCGGATTCAAGCGGAGTTTGTACTTCCTCAAACGCTGGAAAAGCTTCAACAAGTGTTCTACATGTTCAACTTCTGTTTTCGACTTTGCAATCATATCATCAACATACACCTCAATCTCCTGTGCATCATATCATGGAACAAGGTAGTCATAGCGCATTGATACGTGGCTCCGGCGTTCTACAAACCGAAGGGCATCACTCGATAACAAAATGTTCCCCAAGGTGTGATGAATGTTGTCTTCTCCATATCCCCGGGTGCCATTTTAATCTGGTTATAACCGGAAAATCCGTCCATAAATGAAAAGACATTGAATTTAGCTGTATTGTCTACCAACATATCAATGTGTAGTAGAGGAAAATCATCTTTTGGACTAGCTTTATCAAGTCTCGATAGTCAACACACATTCGGGCTTTTCCATCTTTCTTAGGCACAGACACAATATTAGCCACCCATTGAGGATATGTAGAAGTCACCAGAAACCCCATATCAATTTGCTTCTAAACTTCTTCTTTAATCTTCACTGCCATATCAGGATGAGTTCTTCTGAGCTTCTGCTTCACAGGCACACACTCAGGCTTCAACGGCAAGAAATGTTGCATGATGTCATTATCTAGACTAGGCATGTCTTCATACGACCAGGCAAAGACATCGACATATTCTCGTAGCAACTCAATCAACCCCTTCAAGACAGACTCTTCAAGGAGTGCCTCAATCTTCACTTCACGAACACAGTCTTCAGATCCCAAGTTAATTGTTTCCAGATTCTCAAGATGCGGCTGAATGATCTTCTCCTTGTGTTCAAGCAGACTGGTAATCTCATCAGGAATCTCTTCAACATCATCTTCTTCGGCCTCAAATACAGGGAACTCAAAGTTGGGAGATGGTGTTGGATCATTATGTTCAATGGGTTTGATCAACCTGCATAATGATTTTGAGTATAAAAGAGATTTCAGAATTCAAGCAAGGCAAATCATTATGCAGATGAAAAGATTGATTTTATTCTCTTTTTAGGGTTTTATGGTGATCACCAATTTCATGCAAAAAGCAAAAAGCAAAAAATAATTTGGGAAAACAAACATTTAACATGCGATTATTGAATGAATATCATTGTATTAATCAAATATGGGCCAACAATATCATCACTTCTCCCTTTGGCATGGGAGAAGGGTTTTAAAACAAAATGAACATATTACACTGACTTATGGATAACTGTTGGAACATCAACGGCGACCCAATTATTGCAGATTCCTCCAGGGATGACAAAGTTGTCGAGATCTTCCTCTTCATCATCTTCAACAATGGCAGCAACCTCTTGATCTTCAACAGTGTGGATGAAACCTCCACTCTGGAACAACCCACACTCATTGGAAACACTGGAAGAGTACCCTATGCCAGCTCGGGATTTATTATCCTCCAACCTGATCATTTGCCCCAAACCAGTAGTTGCACCACGCTCAATGGCCAACTTTGCATCGTTGTAGGAGACAAATGAAGAATGTCCTTTCCTTGAAGGCTCAACAATAGACAAGGCTTGGAATAGAGTCCCAACCTCATCCTCAGTGTCAATATAGGAGAAGGACGATAAATGGCTGACCAAGAGAGCCTTATCTCCCCCTATCACCACCAACTTCTTGTTCTTAACGAATTTCGACTTCTGGTGTATGGTGGATGTCACGGCGCCTGCCTCGTGAATCCATGGTCTGCCAAGCAAACAACTATAAGACGGATGGATATCCATGACCTGGAAAGTCATATGGAAATCACTAGGTCCAATCTTGATCGGGAGTTCTACTTCGCCGATCACGATTTTACGTGATCCATCAAACGCCTTAACAACCACTCCACTCTGCCTCATGGGAGGCCCTTGGTAAGAAAGTTTAGCCAGAGTGGATTTTGGCAACACATTAAGCGATGATCCTGTGTCCACCAACACATTGGATAAGGCATCATCCTTACAGTTCATTGAAATGTGTAAAGCCAAATTGTGGTCTTTTCCCTCCTCAGGAAGATCAGCATCACAAAAGCTCAAATTGTTGCAAGCGGTTATGTTTGCAACAAGGTTATCAAATTGCTCAATAGTGACATCGTGATCCACATATGCCACGTCCAACACCCTCTGTAAAGCTTCGCGGTGTGGCTCAGAATTCATCAACAAAGATAGCACAAATATCTTTGATGGAGTTTGTAGCATCTGATCAACAACGTTATATTCACTCCTTTTGATGAGCCTTAGCATCTCATCACAATCCTCTCTCAAAGTGCCAGACTGGCCAACCAGGACAGGAGTTTTAACAGTTTTATCAACAACAGGGTCAACACCCTTCACAACAGTAGTAGGATTGTTAGAAGAAGAAGTCCCCACAGGACCTGCAGGATTAGCAACTGTTCTCTTCACAATGTCTTCACGGGGTTTCGGATGCAACGAGAAAACACGGCCACTACGGGTCACACCACTAACATTTGAGATACTCACGAAAGAGGTGGAGGGAAACATCACCTCCTTCCCATCTTCTAACATAACTGCGTTATATCTGTAGGGAACAACCTTGTCTGATGAATACGGGACAGGACCCGCTGGCTTGATTACAAGAGCTGGAGAAACCTTCTTCTTGCTGCCATCATACTTGACGACAACAGGCTCTAGAATTCTAAATATAGGGGAAATAACATCAACTTCGTCCTCATTGCGATTCTATAGTATCTCAATCATACCCTGATCCAGCATCTCTTGGATGTCCTTTCTAACTTCTCGGCATCCTCTCTCATTGATAGTGCACACCTGGCACCTATCATGGTCATGCTCATAGTGGTTGTGTTCACACAACAGCTTATGCATCTCGACCAAAGACTGCCTTATGTCATTGACATACAAGACTTTATATTTGCAGGGCAACCCTGGGCCATATTCACAGCAGCTTTCCCATGCTCGGGCAATGGGTTCTTGTTCATATTAAGACCTACGTCCTCGACAAATAATATACCGCTTCTCACAAGGTCTTACACCTTGGTCTTCAACGGGTAACAAATTTCCACGTCATGTTCGGGAGCACCGGAATGATACACATAGTGTAGTTAAGGCTTATACCACCACCGAGGGTTGGTTGGCATAGCAGGTGGGTCTCGTGGAGTAATCAGTTTTCTATCAATCAGAGATGGATAGAGCTCAACATATGTCATTGGAATTGGATCAAAAGTGACCCTCTTCCTCTCGTAGTTGTTGGTGCTGGTGTTATTGTTGTTTCGAGGCTGGTAGGCCTGTTGTTGTGGACGATGTTGTTGTTGTTGTTGATGATGAACTTCTCGAAAGGTAGGTGCTATATGAGCCACCTGGTGTTGGTTAATGGCAGGACGCACATTCTTCCTCGTTATAGAGGGTCTTCTCTTGATGTAAGAGGACACAACATGTGTCTCTCCCTCTTTCTTCTTAGCAAATCTCCCATATCTCTTTGTCGAAGAGCTGTCATCCTTAGACAAACATCCCTCGCGAACCCCTTCTTTCAATCTCATCCCCATATTCACCATCTCGGTGAAGTCTGAGGGAGCACTAACGATCATCCTCTCATAGTAGAAAGAGCTCAAAGTCTTCAGAAAGATATTTGTCATATCCTTCTCTTCTAGGGGTGGCACTATCTGAGCTGCCAATTTACGCCATCTCTGGGCGTATTCTTTAAAGGTCTCCTTGTCCTTCTGCGACGTCGCCCTCAGTTAGTCCCTATCAGGAGCCATATCCACATTATACTTATATTGCTTGACGAAAGCCTCGACAAGATCGTTGAAAGATAGGATGTTCGAACTCTCTAAACCCATGTACCACTGGAGCACGGCACTAGATAAGCTATCCTGGAAGTAGTGGATAAGAAGTTGTTCATTGTCAGTCTGAGTTGACATCTTGCGAGCATACATCACACGATGGCTGAGCGGGTATGTGTTTCCCTTGTATTTCTCAAAGTCAGGCACTTTGAATTTAATAGGGATCTACACATTGGGCACAAGGCACAACTCAGCAGTACTTTTACCAAAGAGGTCCTTACCCCTCAGAGTCTTCAGTTCCTTGCGCAACTCAAATAATTGGTCTTTCATCTCGTCCATCTTTTCATAAACATCTGGGCCCTCAGATGGCTCAGAATGATAGATGGTGTCTTCAACTCGGGACAAGGTGTGCACAACGGGAGGTGGCACAGAAAGGACCGGGCTAGATGCCGGCAGGGAAGCGAGAGTAGGAGTAAAACCCTCTGGCACAAAATTTGCGGGAATTCCCCACGGAAACCCGGTTGGCATAGAAGGAGCGAAGTGGGTTGTTGCAGCAGGCACAGTGGAGGTAGCAACCTCAGAAATGACAGTCCTCTGGGGAGGAGTTGCAGGAGTCGGCGAAGCTTGGCTTTGGGCAGCTAGCACTGACTCCATCATGGCAGTCAGCCTAGCAATCTCGTCTTTTAGTTCTCCGTTCTCTTGCTCTAAGTGCTCCATGATCTTCGGAAGATTAGCTCTTGTGTTATACCGGTGCGTCAGCTTGTCTTCAAAATAAATGAAAAGCAAAGAGTTAGACCACTGATTGAGAGCTCAGAACAAAACCTGCTTATACATATGATGCATGCAATGTTTGTGCATATGATTTATTTTTTAATCAGAGGAACTTTATAGAGATATATTTGCAAATATTTGAAAATATATTTTAAGACATATATGGAATTCTCATAGCAGTAATATTTGGAAAATTTTTACACCAATGAAGTAGTACAGTTTTGGTAACCAAATACAATACAAGAGGAAAGGATAATAAACATCCTATGGAGCCCTAGAAACAATCGTCCAAAGCTCTCGAAATCGGAAGATAAGCTGCACGAAGCCTCTTCACCTCTCTCTCATAAGCTGCTTCCATATCGGCCTTCTCCTTGGCGAATCGATCATACTTCCTTTTCCAAAACCTGGATGACTGAGGAAGAAGAGAAGTAACCACATCATCAGGCTTATCAATAACCTGATGCTCTAGAAATTCTATCACTGCATCCTTATCTCTGAGCTGCTAAAGAAGTTCCTCTCGCTCACGAACCCAAGCACGCGACCGGTCTTCATCTCTCAACTCCTCTACTCCTTGATTAGGGAGGGTTGAAGGCCCAACCATAATCATAGGGGTAGGTCTCGGATAATCATAGGGCATGCGGTATTCAAGAGCTCTCTTCCTCACCCAAGCGGTGTAGGGTTCCAAAGCAATATAATTCTTCGGACCAAGCTCTTTCCTTCCCTTCCTATGAACTTTGCGCCAGGCGCGGACCATCATATCCTTCAAGTTCTGGGGATCTTTACCCTCTTGAAAGAATACACCTTCCAACATAATGTTGTTAGGTTTATCCTTTAAGGGGAACCCAAGCTGACGGCGAGCCAAAATAGGATTGTAGTTAATTCCACCACATGTACCAAGAAGAGGCACATTGGAGAACTCACCACAAGAATCAATAATCTGGACACCATCATACACACAGTTATACCAAGATATATCATCATTAGTGAGAGACATAAGTCTTGTGGACCACCGTAGACATCCCTTGCTCTCCTTGAAGGTGAGCGTCTGAGGCAAGTGCGAAATAAACCACTTGTACAACAGAGGCAAACATCACACAATGGATCCACCGCCCTTTGCATTCCTCATATGCAAAGAGAAATAAGTGTCACCCAATAGAGTCGGAATGAGATTAAGAGAAGAGAAAATCCTAATAGCGTTCACATCCACAAAATTGTCGATGTTGGGGAATAACACTAGCCCATAGATGAGAAGCACGATTATGGCTTCAAAGGCGTCCTCACTCATGGCCTTCCCAAACAGATTAGCTTGGGCAATGAGAAAATCAGATGGGAGACCTTGAATTCCACCTTTGGTAGTCATATGAGCAACAATGTCAGATACATCTATGTGAAGCATGTTAGCAATCTCCTGGGAAGAAGGAACCCTCTCCAAACCACTAAACGGTAACTGATCCAGAATAGGTATACCCACAAGATAGGCATACTCCTCAAGTGTAGGCAAAAGCTGGAAATCCGGAAAAGTGAAGCAACGATACAGAGGATCGTAGAACTGCACCAACACACTCATCAGACCTTCATCCACCTGAGTAGAAAGAATAGACAGAAGCTTCCCATGGCGAGCTTTGAACTCCAAAGGCTCTAATACATATGATGTCAAACTCCTTAACTCTTTCAAGTCGGGTTGTTTGAAACTGTACTTCTTCGTATTCCTTCTTTGCTTATCCATGTCTAAAATTTTGCAAATAGACCTCTTAAGTTCCTTGAAAATTCTTATTGTTTGATGATATGGATGCAAATGAATGCATGAATGCATGGATGCAACAACCACACTCAAGGATCAAGCAAGTCACGCCACACAAAGGTCATGACATGGCTCAAGTCATCCTCAATATCAATCATCCATTTTGGTGGATTATGGTTTACACCTTATTAACACCCAAGTTCCATTGATATTGAGGATATACGAGAACGAATCAACTGCGAATCAAGGGTTTGTTGTAAGTCACGAGCATGGAGTCTTGGTTAAGAACCACCCAATGGGAGTGTACTATGGTTAAACCTGACAATCATGTTCTAAAAAGGTCCCCATAGTCATCATCTCATCTTTCGGATATTATCGGATAAACGACTACTCGTATTCCAAAAATATTCTCAAGAGAGACTCTTATGAGTGTAGTATCGCGTAACGATCGTATCAAATCTTACACTTGAACGACCTTCGCACTACGTCCTAAAATAGGCCAAGATGGGCTAGGTAATCTAAGGTCCTTGGTTTCTAAGGTTTATATTGGAAAGAGTAATGCCTAACCACGACTACTCGTGTGACATTATTGATCCCAACAAGATCTCCACCAAGTGAATGGGCTTGCAAGTCAACTTGATAAGGAATAACTCCACACAAGTCAACAAGACTATGCCATTCTCCTATCATAAGTGCACTCGACTTCGGGTAGAGAACTCATCTCACAAGAGACCACCAAGCACACAAGTAAGTAATATATCAAGCAATTCATACATTACAAACAATACAGTCATCCCAAATTTGCATAAAAAATATGTCACAAATAAATATAAGCATACAACACATACAAGCAAAAAGTAGGCTAAACCCACTAGGATAGAAATCCCCAGCAGAGTCGCCACTTTTCTGTAGCGGGGTATTCGTTAACTTTAAGTTTATTGACTAAACCAAAAGTAAGCATACAATTCGAGTCGCCACCGCACTTTTATTTGTCCAAAGGAAAGGCTAAAAAGGGAACAAAAGCCAAGTAAGAAGTTTTATCAAATCAAAAACTAATAAAAATGTCAGAGATCTAGGTAAGGGGGTTGGTTATGAGATGGGGAGGTTTTAAGCACCAAAAACATCCTTAGTACTCTAAGGGAGCCTCTTTTTGCGAATGTGTGTTGTAGGTTGATATTTGTGAAAATATGTGCAAAGGATTGGGGAGATGAGAAAAGAATAGATTATATTTACAATTTTGTTGTTTGAATGGATGAACCCATTGCCTACGTACCATCACAAAGGTAGGATCAAAACCTCGTAGTTCGGGTAAAAATCTCAAAGATTGGTGAATTGATTTGATCAAAAGTCTTAAGGTCTTTTGTTATCAAAGGGAGAAAACTTAACATAAACCAACAATCCACCATGTGAGGAGAGCTTCAACATACTAGTGAGGGGTTAACACTATAATAAGTATGGAAGACTTATAGTCCAATCACTAAGGATAAGGTGAGATTTACATCAACCATTATGATAACTCAAACTTATGACTAATGTTTATGAAAAGGTTTTAACAAAAATGGCCATTGGAACCACAAAATCAACTTGAAGTGAGTTATATTTACAAGTTAGATTTATTTACAAAATGAAGTCAAAGTTGAATTAATGTTTATTCATAATGAGTATTAATGAAAAGATTTTGAAAAATCAAAGGCATAAGGCCTAGGTTTCTAATTTGAAACAAAGTCAAAGTTTGCACAAAATGAGTTTGGCTTGGGTTAGAGTGAGGAAAAGAAGAGAAGGGTTAGTCCTAAAGCATACAAAGATAAGAGAGAAGATAAAACCCTTGAAGTTCCTTTTCTTGAAATCATAGAGATGATTCAAGATGCTCCTTTCCTTTGGACTTAGCAAACAACAAGCAATCACATAATTATATTCAAGCTCCTAGGATCTCCATTTGGACTGTCTCTCTTAACTTGGCTACTCATGACAATGGTCCTCCTTACTATCTCAAGATGGAATCCCTATCACATAAGAACAAACATTAAAAAGTTCACAACACAAATAGGGAAATGGACAGAGAATGAGTTTAGATTAGGAAGTCCTTTGAAGTCAACTTTAATACTTAGCATTCTAAAGGCATGAGGCCTAGTTTCTCTTCAACAAATTTAGCATTCTAAAGGCATGAGGCCTAGTTGCTCTTGAACTCCTTTAAGCATAGGTAAGTCCTAATTCTAAGTCCTTTCTCCCTTTTGCATTGAGTTCACACAAACAAAAGCAAAACCAACACAAGACAACAATATATTTATATACAATAATGAGCTCAAACAAGCAAAAGAAAAATGACATAAACATAAAATATGTGCTCAAGTGAGCAAAGGGAAAAGCAATATGAATAAATGAGCAAGAAAGTAAATTGCATTAAAGTAAATTGCAAGAAATTAAATGCTTGAATTAAAGTTAGTAATTAGTGGTTATGTTAGTGTGTCATAAGACAATTTAGTACTATGTTAAGCAATCGTAAGTGGACTAATGTAGTAGTCACACCTATCTGAGGCCGGTCAATCAACTATAGGCAAATAAACACAAGTTAGAGATCATGACTAGTAAGCCAAGCTCCTACAACTTGCCATGACAAAAGAAAAGAGAAAGACCTTGTATGGACTTTAGGTTTTTTGCTTGACCAAGAAGCAACCTATCTTGGACACAAAGCAACTCACTTGATCTTGGATCAAGTTGAGTTTGATTTGGATCAAAGAAGGTTAAACCTCTCATATGTCAAGACCAACCATAAGACATTAACTCATTGGCCAAAATAAAAAGAAATAAGATGAAGATGAAATGAAATGGACAAAAGAAATAAAGTGTCAAACACAATTGGTCAAAAGTGAATCAAATCATCATCAACCAATGTAAAACAGAAGAGAAATGAAGATTAGAAGTCAACAAGTCAAACATATTTTTTTTGGTATTTTTGGAATTAAAATAAATGCAAAACTAAAATGGACAAAATATGGTCAAACCTCAAATTCAATTCAAATCAACTTAAACAAGTCCAATTAAATTCTCATAGGTCTAACATGGTCAAACAAGGTTTGACAAATTTTTCCCACAATTTTTTAAATCAGAAACTATTTTAAAACAATTAAAAATAATAAAAAATAACACCATATGAATTAAAATCTCAAATATACCTCAAATAAATCTCAAATAAATCTCAAATCAATTAAGAAATTGATGAGACTATTTTTCATTGACTCATCATGATCCATATATGTTAAGAAAATATTTTTGGAATTTTCAGATATCAAAAAGTATTTAAAATGAATTAAAAACTATTAAAAACCAAATAATTCACAAAAAATATTAAATGAAGTCACAAAAATAATTAAAAATCAGAATATGAAACTAGATTTTTCAAGAATTTTTTTGGCACTGGTCTCATATTTTTGTGACTTCAAATAAAATATTTATGAATTTTTGGAAATAAAAGGAATTAATGGAATTTAAACATAAAATAGAAAATAGCAAAAATCAGCGCCCATTGGATCCGTCTCATTAATTGACGTGGCATGATCACACGGTCCAGAGGCGCGGTCATATCATGTTCTCCAGTCAAACGCATCACACAATGTATTAAAAAAGGTCAACAAAAGCAAATGCCACGATTATAACATTTTTCCAAGATCCAAAGGACCAGAAGCATCCACGTGGGGATGGTGGTGAAAACCACCATCTTCTCCGGCCAGAGAACCAACTCCCACCACCACGCGCTGGTTTTTGAAACTTAATGAAAATAAACGAGTAGGTTACCAAAATGAAGCTGGGGTGATGTACATCACCCCTGTAACCTTGGATCTTCCTTAATGTTTCTATTTAGAGAGAAAACATAGGTTAAAGATCATGGTGTTTGATCTGAAATGTCACAATTCATGAAATTAAGACCACCATTGACCCGCCTCTTGCACGAGGACTTCAGAAAACAGTTCAAATTCAAGCAATTCACATTGTATTTCAAGATCCAGATCCAAATAGTTTAGTGATATACCTCTGAAATGCAGCTTTGAACAACACGATTTGCTCAAGTTCTTGATCCAATTTTGATCTGGAGATGGAATGGTGATGCAAGGCTAAGGAATTAAGACTTGAAGATCAACTAAGGATGTTGAAATTCAAGCTTGAAATTGAGAAATGAAAACTGAAATTCCTTTGAGTGAGGGTGAGGTTTCAATCCAGCAGAGTTTCAGATCTCCTTCAGGTTCCAATTTGAATAAGGAAGAGCTTCTATTTATAGCTGAGCTTGAGGCAATGAGGTGCAATGCTCGTGCGCATGAATTTTGGATCCTCCATGCATGGGCCTGTACAGGCGCATGCGAGGCCCAAAAGTGAATGGAAATGCAAGCTGAGCTCAAGTAGAAATGATTTGGACGTGCGACTGGCTTGGCATTAGCTTGTACATCAAGTTATAATGTGAATTGCAAAATTGAACATAAACATTCACCTCTTCGGAACTCCCACATGAAAAATCCAAAAATGGTCATGTGGTTAATGGTTGGAAAGCTCTTGACATAAGGAATAAAAGTTATGTTGGGAAAAAATCCATTTGGAGTTTGGAAATTTATGAAAACTGGCTGTGAAGTTTGAGGTACAAAACATGTCTAGGTCCCCTTTGAATTTTTTTGCCAAAACCAAGCAACTTCAAGCCCTTATGTTTCATTAATGAAAGCTTCAAATGAAAAAACCTCCAACATCAAAGTTGTATATCTTTTCAAGATGATCAATTTAGACTTAAATGTTGCATCATTTGGATTTTTAATGTGAAAGTTATGGGCACTTGAAGCAAGGGCACACATGATCACTTGAGCTTCAAAACAAAAAGAGTTAGTGACATAATTTTGTGCTTTTTGTTAGTAAACAAATAAGAAAAGTAATAATATATAATACAAGCATGCTTGATGGTCTCAAACCAACTCACACAAAAGAGTTAGGGTCTTTGAGGCAATGCAATGAGCAAATGATATGATGCCATGAGGGATCTTAGGGTCAAAATTAGGGTCTTACATAACCATTCTTGGATCAATTCATGGTTGTGCTCTTTGTCATGAGGGTTTCAAACCCTAGATATGAACTTGGTAGATCAACGAAGATCATGCCCTACCTACAAAAGAGTTAGGAAAATGCAAAGACATATTTTTGTATTTTGGTTAGTAAAATGATAATATATAAGTATGATACAATCATATAGTGCTTGGTGATCTCTCCCAAAATAAACCCAATGAAAGAGGGGTAAGGAGGATGCCAAGGTATGATCCCAATGCTAATGCATATGATGAAATTGCATGAGGGATCTTAGGGTCAAAATTGGGGTCTTACAGCTGCCCCTATTTAAGGACATTCTAACAGAGGAGGCGAAGGTTAAAATCTTCATGTCGACTCAGTAGAATGGGCTTAAATAACAATATATCGAAACAAATTTTGGTCCCTAAGAGACCTCCTGATGCATATGATATGAATGCAAAAGTAAATTCTTTATGGGGAAATATTGCCACAAAGGAAAAGAAATCAGAGAGACTGAAAGTCCGCAGGAGTATAATGTATTCCGTAAGGAAAACTCACTGGGGAGACAGAGACTTTAGGGAAAAAGGAGTTATGTGTAGGCCAGGCTATGACTTAAAACTACTGGGGAACTAGAGGAATTCCATATAAACATGGAAAAAACTCAGTCGGGGAACAACAACATCTGCAGGGGATACGAGTAAGTCAGGATAAAACTGAAATACTTGAATCATGCAGGGGAAGCGGTTTCACTAAGGAAACGCGCACTGAACTCAACTGAGGAAGAAATAAACTTCAACACAGGAGGAGCAAAAATCTATTATCTACTACCTATTACTGAGTGAGGAGATAATAAATATCTGACAGAGAGGACATTCATCATCGGTTAGGATGAACATATCAAGGATGACTCGCTGAGAAAAGCCAGGAGGGAGTATTCATTACCGGTTACTGGGTAAGAATAGCCTTGCTGGGGAAAACTGCAGAAAAATAGGATTTACAACTACCAGTTACTGGGCAGAAGACCAAAGGTGAGAATATCCGTCATCGGTTAAGATGAACATATCAAGGATAAACTTGCCTGGGATTGTCAAGGAGGATATCCGTCATCGGTTAAGATGAACATATCAAGGATAAACCAACTGAACAAAAAGTAGGAATTACATCTATCGAATGCTGGATAGAAGACCATCAAAGAGAAAATCCATCACCGGCTAAGATGAACATATTAAGGATAGACTCTGAGAGGGGAGAACATAAGAATTATATCTATCAGTTACTGGATAGAATACCATCGAAGAGAAAATCCGTCACCGGTTAGGATGAACATATCAAGGGTAGACTCTGTGAGAAAAAGTAGGGTTTATAACTACCGGTTATTGGGTAGAATAGCACAAAGAGAAGGACACCCATCATCGGTTAGGATGAACATATCAAGGATTAACTCTCTGGGGAACAAAATAGGGATTACTACTACCTTTTTACTGGGTAGAATACCAAGGATGAGAATACCCTTCATCGGTTAGGATGAACATATCAAGGATAGACTCAGGCAGGGGAAAGAAAGATATCTGTCACCGGTTAGAATGAACATATCAAGGATATACTTCCTGGAGACTTAGAAACAAATGAACCCACTGGGAATTCCACTGCTGGGAAAACAAGGGTACTTATGTCGGGTATTGGGCAAGAAGTAACAAACTGCAAACTAAGAATAATATTACCAGTTACTGGGTAATAAGCTCTTAGGAGACTCAAAGCATTTATCTAGGTAGGAGCTAGAAAGAAACAGTCAATCAAGACTCAACCCAATGAGAACATAACTCAAGGGGAGTGATTCCATCCAGATAAACAACTGGGGAGGAAACTGAAGTAATAATCATCCACGAGGAACAACTCCGTGGGGAAGAGGAGAAAGGTTAAAGTCTTTCTGCCTAAAGGGTTGACACTCTACAATTGAGGGAGGACAAACACCAAACTCGCATGGGGATAAAGTACCTTCATACAAAGAATGAGAATCTCAAATCGACAAATCAATCAAATATAATGGTGCCAATTGTAATACCCCAAAATTTACCCTGAAAAAAAAATAAAATAAAAAAATAACGAAAAAAAAAAACGAAAAAAACGAAATAAAAAAAAAAGAAAAAAAAAATATTTAATTAATTAATTAAATAAATAAATAAAATAAATAAATAAAACATAACAAATTATTTTGGACTTGGGTCTCCCTCATTTGAGCCCATTACCCACGAAAATCAGTCTATAAATACTGAAGTTTCAGTAGGGGAGTTACACTTGGAGTTACACTGGGAGATTCACTTGAGAAAAAAGGAGAGAAGCAAAATACTCTGAGGTTTCCTTAGAACAAAACCCTGAGGAAAAAGATAGGTAGAGAAGAACTAACAGAGTTCAGAGCAGCCTCCAAACCCTGAAGGGAACTCAACTTGTAAACCTCACGGGTGCAACTCAATTTCAATCAAGCTCTCCAATCAGGTTTGCCCTATATCCATCATCTTTATGCCTTTTATTTGAATGCTCTAAATGTATGAGGTATTATGGGTGAATTTAATACCTTTTTTGTGAGCCTTTTGTGAATTTTGATGGAATTATTCATGTGGTTACATTTTGATTTAGGGGCAACTCTGGGTTACCCTATTTTGTTTCTCTAACCTGTATTTGCGTTGCCATGGCATTGTTTTCCCTGGATTTCACCTTGTTTGTCTAACCTTTCTGTTGAGTTTTCGCGAGGGCTCACATACTCTTGCAGGGATACCCCCCTGGAGTTTTATTCTGATTATTCGTGTTGACTGATTTCCTTTGACGGTCCAGCTGGAGACATTTCAGGGTTTCTTGCCCCTTTAACTGCTATAGCTTCGGATCTTTATCCGTGTGGTAATTTTTTCCCTTTCTCATACTTTATCGCTTTCTTAGCTGGAAGACCTCGATAGGAGGCAATGTTTGAGCCCCTTGGTGGCATTTTACTCTGAGATACATGTTTTGTGTTTTGTATTCGTATCCCCACATGTAGCGCGGTTCCTTCGTCAAGGACTGCCTGTTTGCCCTCGAGCATCCCAAACCCTAAAACCCAAAGCAACACGTTTACTCCTTCTACTACAGGCGAGTAAGTCTCCAAAGGTCGAGCATCCGGTAGATTGCGTAGTGACGTCGTTCGTCCAAAACCCAATCCATAACCCCGTAGTTAGCCGAACTACGGCTTGCTCTGATTCTCATTCCAGATGAGATACGTAGGCATAATACGCGATGTCTTAGCGAGCACACATCCCCCCAACCCATAGGTCAGCCGAGCTACGAAGACTCTGATTCTCATATTCAGATGAGATACGTATGCAGTGGATGCAACATCCGCGCGAGTCATTTTCATTCAACCCCTTTTTTTAGTAAATAAACACATTAGGTAAACCCACCCCCTTTAGACAAAAACCACAAAAGTGGATCCCGTAGAGTACTACGGATGCGTAGGGGTGCTAATACCTTCCCTTCGCATAACCGACTCCCGAACCCAAGATTTGGTTGCGAGACCCCGTCTTGTCCTTTCCTTTTTCAGGTTTACTTCGAGCGTTTCCTTTCCCTCCTTTGGGATGAATAACGCACGGTGGCGACTCTTCGTTCATTCTCTTTCGTCGGTTGTTTTTTCGCACACTGTATTTTTCAGGTGGCGACAGCTGGCGACTCTGCTGGGGACTTTAAGAAGTTGACCTCTTGCTGGTCCATCTTCCCTAAGCGAGTCCCTCCTAGCTTTTGTAGTTTGTTTGTTTATTGGGTGTTCATGCTTTTGTACAGTTATTTATTTACCTGCTTTACCTTATTACATTGTGTACATATCATTGTTGTATCTGTTGGCTGGCTATGGCTGCTTGGTGATCTTTGTGAGATGAGTTCTATACCCGAACTCGAGTGCACTTAAGATAGGAGAATGGCATAGTCCTGTCAACTTGTGTGGAGTATTCCTTAGCGAGTTGACTTGCAAGCCCATTCACTTGGTGGAGGTCATGTTGAGATCAATAATGTCACATAAGTAAGTTGTGGTTAGACATTACTTGTTCCAATATAGACCTAAGAAGCCAAGGACCTTAGTTTACCAAACCCATCTTGGCCTATTCGTAGGACGTAGTGCGAAAGTCGTTCAAGTGTAAGATTTGATACGATTGTTACACGATGCTACACTCATAAGAGTCTCTCTTGAGAATATTGTTGGAATACGAGTAGTCATTCCTCTGATAGTATCCGAAAGATGGGATTATGACTATGGGAACCTTTTGTAGAACATGTTTGGCAGGTTTAAACCTTAGTACACTCCTTTTGGGTGGTTCTTAACCTAAACTCCATGCTCGTGACTTGCGACAAACCCTTGATTCATGGTTGATCCGATCAGGTATCCTTAATATCAATGAAACTCGGGTGTTGAAAAGGTGTAAACCATAATCCGCCAAAATGGGTGGTTGATATTAAGGATAACATGATCCATCCCATGACCTTTGTTTGGTGTACCCTTAATTTCTCTCCAAACAGTGCAACCTGACAGATGTTCAAGCAGATACAGCAATCCTGATTGACATGCCACTGCATTGCATTCACATCGTTGCATCACATCATTTGCATTCATATCATTTAACACATGTTTATCCATTTCTGTGGGGTTTATATCTTCTACTTGATTCTAGTCGGAATTTTCTTGGTTCTCATCAACGGCTTAGTCTTTTTTTTTACACTGTTTATCAAATGTGAGACTGGAATCAAGGGGGTAGAATACTTTTGGAATTGATAAACATGTCATTGCATTTGCATAGTCATCCGCATGTCTTGCATAACAGGTACCGCCACAGTGTTCTCAGTTTGTTTGGTGTTCCATCAGCAGGATAGCTGACTCAGGCATTCACCGATACGGTACCCGCAGGAATCAACAGAGAGTAATGGAAAGCCTACAGGCAGAGCTCGCCGAGATGAAGATTCGCATGAATCAATTCATGGATTTGGTTCAAGGGGTGGCTCAAGGACAACAGGAGCTTAGATTATTGGTGCAGAGGGATCCCCCTATTACTCAACCGGAGACGCTAGCTGATCCTCCAGCTGGAGAGGCTAATGGACCCAATGGACCGGGGCCTATCCCAATCCTACATGTCACCTCCGGTCTACAACCCATTCAGGATGGTCAGGACGATCAGTTCCCCTTGCTTCAGGAAGACTTTGGCATGGACCCCATGTTTAGAAGATTGGAAGAAAGGTTGAAGGCAGTGGAAGGACATAATCCTCTGGGAGTAGATGTTGCTGACTTGGGGCTGGTCCCAGGTGTGAGGGTGCCACCGAAATTCAAGGTCCCGATATTCGACAAATACAATGGCAGCTCTTGCCCCAAAACTCACGTGCAAGCCTATTTCCGTAAAATGGTTGCATACTCTGATGACGAGAAGCTACTTATGTACTTCTTCCAGGATAGCCTAGCTGGGGCATCCTTGGAATGGTATATGAGGCTGGACAGAGCCCACATCCGTTGCTGAAGGGATTTGGCAGAGGCTTTCGTGAAGCAGTGTCAGTATAATGCAGACATGGCTCCGGACAGAACTCAACTTCAGAATCTGTCTCTTAAAAGCAATGAGTGCTTCAGGGAATACGCTCAACGCTTGAGGGATATAGCTTCCCGTGTTCAGCCTCCTATGTTGGAAAAGGAAATGGCCAACATGTTCATGAATACGCTGCCTGAACCTTACTTGGAGCGTCTGGTAGGTTGCAATGCTTCCAACTTTGCTGATGTGGTCTCTACTGGAGAAAGGGTGGAGAATTACCTAAAGACCTATAAGAGCCAGAGTGGAGGTGGATCCTCATCAGGGGTGAAGAAGCCGTTCATTCAGGGACAGAAGAGGAGAGAAGGGGATGCAAGTGCCATATCTTCTTATCAGAACAGGGATAATCGGAGGAATAACTTTCAGAATTATCATCAGCAACCGTATGTTGCGGCTGTGACCATTCCAGCTGCAGCACCACTACAACAACAACAATCACAACGTCAACCAGCTCAGTATCAACAACAGCAACAACCGGGTAACAGACCCGCTTATCAACCGAGGCCAAGGATGATGGACCGGCGTTTCGACACCCTTCCAATGTCGTACGCTCAGTTGCTTTCTAGTCTTCAACAACTACAACTTGTGCAATTACGCACTCTGGCTCCTCCTATTGGTAGACTTCCGGTGGGTTACGATGCCAACGCTAGGTGTAGCTTCCACTCTGGGGCACCTGGCCATGACATTGAGAACTGCAAAGCCTTTAAGCATGTAGTTCAGGACCTCATAGATTCAAAGGCCATCGACCTTGCACCAGCTCCAAATGTCGTCAACTAAGGATGTGTAGAGGGAGAAGCCAAGTCCATTAAGGATGTGTTGAAGTTGAAGACTCCATTGTTGGATATCAAAGGATGCTTGCTGAAGGCCGATGTCTTCCCCGGTTGTGGGAAGAGTTGTTTGGATTGTGCCACTCAGAGTGGAGGTTGTTTGAAACTACAGCAGGGTATTCAGGCCTTGCTCGACAAAGGTATCCTCCAGGTTGAGGGTCTGTCTATCCAAGAGTCTGCGGAAGGGGTTGAGGAAGAAGGGTTTGAAGATGCTACTAATGAATTCGCAGATGGTGTTCCTACTGATTCTGTAATCCATGATGTAACTGAAATGGATTCCGATGTTTCAGATGTGTGTACTTCAACGCCTCAGACTCATCAGGGGCCGATTACTTTCTCCAGTGCTGGCATCATTCAGTATGGTCAAGTCTCTGCAATCAACGAAGAAGATGGGGATAGTGATTGTGACATTGACAACAGGGTGCGTCCGAGGATCCCGGATGAAGTCATCAACAATTGGTCTTCTGAGGAGATTATCCAAGTCACTCTTCTTGAAGAGTAATTTTCTTTGTTTATTCATGCATATCCAAGTCTTACGTTCCGCCCAGGGCGTAATGACTCATTGTAGGGCCCATCTATGTGACACTTGCATTTTTATCATAAATAAAGGACGTATTTTTGCATTCAAATATTTCGTTCCCTGTCTTTCTCTTTTTGCTGTTTTTCAAAATAAAAAAATGGCACTGTTTTGTTTAGTTTTCACTTCTTGTTCACACTCATAAGCACATACCATCACTCATGCAGATGCACAACACCGGATCCTATTGATAACGGTTCTGCTATGGCTCGCTTCGACTTTGAAAATCCAATCTTTCAAGCTGAAGAAGAGGGTGATGAAGACTGTGAACTCCCTGAAGAACTTACCAGGTTATTAAAACAGGAAGAAAGGGTCATTCAACCGCATCAAGAGTCTGTTGAAGTGATTAATCTCGGCACCGAGGACGCCAAGAGAGAAATCAAGATAGGGGCTGCTTTGGGAGATGATGTGAAGAAAGGGCTGATTGAATTGCTGCAAGAATACGTTGACATCTTCGCCTGGTCTTATCAGGACATGCCTGGGCTGGACACAGACATCGTGGTACACCGCTTGCCTCTCAAAGAAGGTTGTCCTCCGGTCAAGCAGAAGCTCAGAAGAACAAGACCAGAGATGGCTGTCAAGATAAAGGAAGAAGTGCAAAAGCAGTTGGATGCAGGGTTTCTAGCAGTCACCAATTATCCGCCATGGGTTGCAAACATCGTCCCAGTACCTAAGAAGGATGGAAAGGTACGGATGTGTGTCGACTACCGGGATCTGAACAGACCTAGCCCTAAAGATGATTTCCCATTACCTCACATCGACGTTTTGGTGGATAATACAGCTCAGTTCTCGGTATTCTCCTTCATGGATGGCTTTTCTGGCTATATCCAAATCAAGATGGCACCAGAAGACATAGAAAAGACAACTTTCATAACCCCATGGGGCACCTTCTGCTACAAGGTGATGCCGTTTGGTCTGAAAAATGCCGGAGCAACATATCAGCGAGCAATGGTGACTCTGTTCCATGATATGATTCATCATGAAATCGAGGTTTATGTGGACGATATGATTGCCAAATCTCAGACAGAAGAAGAACATTTGTTGAATTTGTAGAAACTGTTTGAGCGTTTGAGGAAATTCAAACTGAGACTTAACCCGAACAAGTGCACTTTCGGGGTGAGATCGGGAAAATTGCTGGGTTTTATCGTTAGCGGAAAAGGGATTGAGGTGGATCCCGACAAAGTAAAAGCGATACAGGAAATGCCAGAGCCAAGAACAGAGAAGCAAGTCCGTAGTTTCTTAGGGAGGTTGAACTACATTGCAAGGTTCATCTCTCACCTAACAACCACGTGTGAGCCAATTTTCAAATTGCTGAGGAAAGATCAGGCTATCAGGTGGAATGGAGATTGTCAAAGGGCTTTCGAGAAGATAAAAGAGTATCTACAGAAACCTCCGATCCTTATACCTCCAGTTCCTGGGAGACCTCTGATAATGTACCTATCAGTGACTGAGAACTCGATGGGGTGTGTATTGGGACAGCATGACGAGTCTGGTCGAAAAGAGCATGCCATATACTACCTTAGCAAAAAGTTTACCGACTGTGAAGTCAAATATTCGCAGCTTGAGAAAACTTGCTGTGCTTTGGCCTGGGCTGCTCGCCGACTGAGGCAGTATATGTTGAACCATACTACCTTGTTGATTTCTAAGATGGATCCAGTGAAGTACATCTTTGAGAAGCCGGCTCTCATCGGACGTGTTGCCCGTTGGCAGATGATTTTAACAGAGTATGATATCCAGTATACATCCCAGAAAGCCATCAAAGGTAGTATTCTGTCAGACTACCTTGCCGAGCACCCGATTGATGATTATGAACCGATGAAGTTTGATTTTCCAGATGAAGACATCATGTTCCTCAAGATGAAAGACTGTGAAGAGCCAGTTGTTGGGGAGGGACCAGATCCAAACGAAAAATGGACTTTGTTGTTTGTTGGGGCTGTCAATGCTAGAGGTAGTGGAATTGGCGCTGTCATTACTACTCCGAAGGGTGCCCACATGCCTTTCACCGCTCGTTTGACTTTTGAGTGCACAAATAATGAAGCTGAGTACGAGGCCTGTATCTTGGGTATTGAGCAAGCCATTGATCTGAGAATCAAGACTCTGGACATCTTCGGAGATTCAGCTCTGGTGATCAATCAAGTGAATGGTGATTGGAATACTCTCCAGCCCACTCTGGTCCCCTACAGAGATTACACGAGAAGACTTTTGACTTTCTTCACAACGGTAAAATTGTATCATATACCTCGTGATGAGAACCAGATGGCAGACGGACTTGCTACTCTATCCTCCATGATCAAGGTAATTCGTTGGAACCATGCTCCCAAGATCGATGTGATGCGCCTTGACAGGGCCGCGTATGTGTTTGCTGCTGAACTGGCAGTCGATGACAAGCCCTGGTATCACGATATCAAGTGCTTTCTGAAGAATCAAGAGTACCCTGCAGGGGCATCCAACAATGACAGAAAGACTTTGAGAAGATTGGCAGGCAGTTTCTTCTTGAACAAAGACGATGTGTTGTATAAGTGGAACTTCGACATGGTTTTGCTCAGATGTGTGGACAGACACGAGGCGGATATATTAATACAGGAAGTTCATGAAGGTTCCTTCGGTACTCATGCCGGCGGACATGCAATGGCTAAGAAATTGTTGAGAGCGGGTTATTATTGGATGACCATGGAATCAGATTGTTTCAAGTATGCTCGGAAGTGTCATAAATGCCAGATTTATGCTGATAAGGTGCATGTACCGCCGAATCCTCTGAATGTGATGTCTTCGCCGTGGCCGTTTGCCATGTGGGGCATTGACATGATTGGAAAGATTGAGCCGACTGCTTCCAATGGGCATCGCTTCATCCTTGTTGCCATCGACTATTTCACCAAGTGGGTCGAGGCAGCGTCGTTCGCGAATGTCACCAGACATGTGGTTGCCCGTTTCATCAAGAAAGAAATCATTTGTCGCTATGGGATTCCCGAAAGAATCATTACTGATAATGGTTCTAATCTCAACAACAAAATGATGAAGGAGTTGTGTCAGAACTTCAACATTCAGCATCACAATTCTTCCCCTTACCGCCCTAAGATGAACGACGCTGTTGAGGCGGCAAATAAGAACATAAAGAAGATTGTGCAGAAGATGGTCATCACGTACAGAGACTGGCATGAGATGCTACCTTTCGCGTTGCATGGGTACCGCACTTTAGTACGTACATCGACCGGGGCAACCCCTTACTCCCTTGTGTATGGTATGGGAGCAGTCCTACCTGTTGAAGTGGAGATTCCTTCCCTAAGAGTCTTGTTGGATGTCAAGCTAGACGAAGCTGAATGGATTCGGACAAGGTTCAATGAGTTGAGTCTTATCGAAGAGAAGCGAATGGCAGCCATTTGTCATGGGCAATTGTATCAGAGTCGGATGAAGAGAGCTTTTGATTAGAAGGTGCGTCCTCGTTGTTTCCAAGTCGGAGATTTAGTGTTGAAAAGGATCCTTCCTCCTCAGACAGATCACAGAGGCAAGTGGACTCCTAACTATGATGGACCGTATATTGTCACCAAGGTTTTTGATGGTGGGGCCTTAATGCTTGCAACTATGGATGGTGAAAACTTCACTTCCCCTGTGAACTCAGACGCAGTTAAAAAATACTTCGCATAAAATAGACCCGCTGGACAGTAAAAAGAATAGTCCAGGCAAAAAAAATGGGCATCCCGACGAACCAAGAAAATGAAAAGGTTCGGGCAAAAATTAGGGATTAAAGATGAAAAGATCGTAAACCCGGTAAGTTGAAAACCTGAAAAGGTAACTTAGGCAAAAATGGGTATCCCGGTGGATTGAAAACCCGAAAAGGGCGATCCAGGCAAAAGTTAGGGATTAAGCGAATGACTGCGTTCTGAGTAGTTCTGAATCTCATCTCGTGCCAATGACTGGAAATTTTTGAAGGATAGGAAACAGTCCAATCACTCTTTCAGAAAGCTGATTATCTGGAGGATCTTGAAGACGGGCAAGTCATAGCAGAATTGGAACCCAATAGAAATCCATTTCACATTGCCATTAGATTAATTTCTGTTTTTATCTATTGTGCGATTACCTCTTTCCAGGGATTGCTTCTTAATGTAAATGCCTATTCAGAGGCCACTCAATCAATAAAATCATGTTATTCAGTATATCTCTGTTTTCATTTTCATTTTACTGTTTTGTTTGCAAAAATGACGTCCGAATTTTTGATAAACATTGCATCATGACACATAAGGGCTTTACAGGTACATGCTTAATAAACATTTAAAATTGCTGTAAATTTTAAGTGCTTTGGATCGTCTATTCAGAACAGATACCCTCGGGGCATTCCATTAAAATTCCCTGCAGATGATCGTGAATATCTTCCTCAGTGAAGTCACCAACAGACAAATTCGGTGTCTTATCCCTGCAGAGCTGATCAGAGCGTTGGATTCTTCAATCCCCAGCAGGTTCTCACCACCGTACTTCCCCAAACGGTTGTTTCAGGACATACACTCCCCATCGGAGTTGACAGTGCCAGACTGTATCTTCCCAGCAGAAGTAGCTGCTCCTTAGAGTTCGATGCCAGATCGATAATCCCAATGCCAGATCCATGGTTTCTTTCCTTGAAGCAGAACCTCGGTACCGTATCAGTGTTTGCTCCCCCTGCTGAGTCATCTCTCGCAAACCGTGGTTGCCAGAATTATTGTAGCTTTCCTCAGCAGCAGGCTTCCAATGCCATTCTTTCCCCGATTAGAGTCTCGGTATGGCCAGAACACCGCATGGCTAGTCATCTCCCCACAGAGTTTATTGTGGTGTGTATCTCCAGCAGCCTGGCCAGAGCCCAGAGGATGGTAATCATTTCCCCAGCAGATCCCCTTGCCTCGGCTTGGCATTCTACCCAGCATTTCGCATCCCTGCATGTAGAATCATATTGCATTGCATCCTTCCAAATCGCGTAGCATTTCCATTTTCATGGAGCATTACGCCATTGAAAAATTCAAACATACGCATGTAAGCATAAAACATTCTCGGTATCCCAAGTGATAAGCTAGAAGTTGTTTCCAGTACTCAGACTGAAGATTGTTCATGACTTACCTTTGTTATCCCCAGCAAGTGTCATTGGCCCATGCGCCGCCTCTATTATCATTCCCTATTTCTGCCAATGCTGACAGGCATGAAGTTTTCCGATGTTCAGATCGAAGAAGTTTCGACGTTCAGGTCGATCCAACTTATGGCATTCAGGCCAGTTTTCCGGTATCCAGACCGAAGTGGCATTCAGGCCAATTTTCCGATATTCAGATCGAAGAAGTTTCCGACGTTCAGGTCGATGCAACTTGTGGCATTCAGGCCAGTTTTCTGGTATCCAGACCGAAGTGGCATTCAAGCCAGTTTTCCGGTATCTAGACCGAAGTGGCATTCAGGCCAGTTTTCCGGTATCCAGACCGAAGTGGCATTCAGGTCAGTTTTCCGGTATCCAGACCGAAGTGGCATTTAGGCCAGTGTTCCGATGTTCAGATTGAAGAAGTTTCCGACGTTCAGGTCGATGCAGCTTGTGGCATTCAGGCCAATTTTCCGATATTTAGATCGAAGTGGCATTCAGGCCAAGTCTTTCCGATGTTCAGATCGAAGAAGTTTCCGACGTTCAGGTCAATGCGACTTGTGGCATTCAGGCCAGTTTTCCGGTATCCAGACCGAAGTGGCATTCAGGCCAGTTTTCCGGTATCCAGACCGAAGTGGCATTCAGGCCAGTTTTCCGGTATCCAGACCGAAGTGGCATTCAGACCAGTTTTCCGGTATCCAGACCGAAGTGGCATTCATGTCAGTTTTCCGGTATCCAGACCGAAGTGGCATTTAGGCCAGTCTTTCCGATGTTCAGATTGAAGAAGTTTCCGACGTTCAGGTCGATGCGACTTGTGGCATTCAGGCCAATTTTCCGATGTTCAGATCGAAGAAGTTTTCGACGTTCAGGTCGATGCGACTTGTGGCATTCAGGCCAATTTTCCGATGTTCAGATCGAAATCCTTTCCAGTATTCAGACTGATGAGCGGCATTCAGGCCATGGTTATTTCTGTGTTACCATTTATTTTGGTATCCAGTTTAACATTCTTTTTCGATATTCAGATTGACTCTCACCGTACCAGACGGATTCTTCTTTCAAGACCACCTCTTTGCCGATTCTGACAGACATTGTTACTTCACTTCACTTCAGTGCAAATTTTTGGGCTTTTATTATATTCAATCCCTTGATACCTCGAAAGCACGAAAGCAGCTGCCATCTTCTTTCCGGTCTCCAGTTGATTGAATAGGGGCAACTGTAATACCCCAAAATTTACCCTTCATTTTTCCTGAAGAAAAAAAACGAAAAAAACGAAAAAAAAAACGAAAAAAAAAAGAAAAAAAATTTTATTTAATTAATTAATTAATTAATTAAATAAATAAATAAATAAAATAAATAAATAAAATATAACAAATTATTTTGGACTTGGGTCTCCCTCATTTGAGCCCATTACCCACGAAAATCAGTCTATAAATACTGAAGTTTCAGTAGGGGAGTTACACTTGGAGTTACACTGGGAGATTCACTTGAGAAAAAAGGAGAGAAGCAAAATACTCTGAGGTTTCCTTAGAACAAAACCCTGAGGAAAAAGATAGGTAGAGAAGAACTAACAGAGTTCAGAGCAGCCTCCAAACCCTGAAGGGAACTCAACTTGTAAACCTCACGGGTGCAACTCAATTTCAATCAAGCTCTCCAATCAGGTTTTCCCTATATCCATCATCTTTATGCCTTTTATTTGAATGCTCTAAATGTATGAGGTATTATGGGTGAATTTGATACCTTTTTTGTGAGCCTTTTGTGAATTTTGATGGAATTATTCATGTGGTTACATTTTGATTTAGGGGCAACTCTGGGTTACCCTATTTTGTTTCTCTAACCTGTATTTGCGTTGCCATGGCATTGTTTTCCCTGGATTTCACTTTGTTTGTCTAACCTTTCTGTTGAGTTTTCGCGAGGGCTCACATACTCTTGCAGGGATACCCCCCTGGAGTTTTATTCTGATTATTCGTGTTGACTGATTTCCTTTGACGGTCCAGCTGGAGACATTTCAGGGTTTCTTGCCCCTTTAACTGCTATAGCTTCGGATCTTTATCCGTGTGGTAATTTTTTCCCTTTCTCATACTTTATCGCTTTCTTAGCTGGAAGACCTCGATAGGAGGCAATGTTTGAGCCCCTTGGTGGCATTTTACTCTGAGATACATGTTTTGTGTTTTGTATTCGTATCCCCACATGTAGCGCGGTTCCTTCGTCAAGGACTGCCTGTTTGCCCTCGAGCATCCCAAACCCTAAAACCCAAAGCAACACGTTTACTCCTTCTACTACAGGCGAGTAAGTCTCCAAAGGTCGAGCATCCGGTAGATTGCGTAGTGACGTCGTTCGTCCAAAACCCAATCCATAACCCCGTAGTTAGCCGAACTACGGCTTGCTCTGATTCTCATTCCAGATGAGATACGTAGGCATAAGACGCGATGTCTTAGCGAGCACACATCCCCCCAACCCATAGGTCAGCCGAGCTACGAAGACTCTGATTCTCATATTCAGATGAGATACGTATGCAGTGGATGCAACATCCGCGCGAGTCATTTTCATTCAACCCCTTTTTTTAGTAAATAAACACATTAGGTAAACCCACCCCCTTTAGACAAAAACCACAAAAGTGGATCCCGTAGAGTACTACGGATGCGTAGGGGTGCTAATACCTTCCCTTCGCATAACCGACTCCCGAACCCAAGATTTGGTTGCGAGACCCCGTCTTGTCCTTTCCTTTTTCAGGTTTACTTCGAGCGTTTCCTTTCCCTCCTTTGGGATGAATAACGCACGGTGGCGACTCTTCTGTCATTCTCTTTCGCCGGTTGTTTTTTCGCACACTGTATTTTTCAGGTTGCGACACCAATATGTAATTACGAAATTATATGAATGTATATGTATATATATGTATATGATGATTATGCTGACAAGACGATCACAAAGGATACAAAGGTGTCACAAAGAATTTGAATCATCAGTACAATCCTTAGTTAATCCACAAAAAGAGGGAGACAACTGCTGGTGAATAGAGAGATCAATAAACCAAAGGCTCAAATCTAGCCGAGGGAGGAGATCAACTGAGGAAAGGCAAAGTTATCGAGTCTGTAGGGAATTTTAGGTTAACGCCATATTAAATGGGAGACAACCATACAGAAGATAAACACAAAACAGCTGCTCAGAAACCAGGAGGAAACTCTGTCTGGGAGCGATTCGGGTAGCGACTGGTGGGAAAACCAATGCGATCTACTGGGAAAAAATATCTTACTCTGCTGAAGATCAACCCTGCTGAAGAAACGTGAACTCCATTGGGGAATACAGAAACACTGTCGGGGAAATAACACACCGCAAGGTACTGAATCAACCAACTTAGCCGGGGAAAAGAATCGGAACTATGCTAGGGAACAAACACTCCGCAAGGGAACCAAATCAACACAAACAACTAGGGATACCCGAAGGGTTAACTGCTTGGGGAACCTCTGATGTTTCGCACTTAAGGACTTGCTGCTCTTTGAAGTGCTGTTGATACTCTTTTTTAATTGCTTTGAAAAATTCTTGTTTTTATATGTTTTAAGAAAATGATTTTGATTAAAAAAAAATTAAATTTCCAAAATGATCATAATAAAATTTAAACTATTGGGTGAAGTAAATAAGAGTAGAAACAATTGGACAAAAGCTCAACTTTATTTAATGGGATGGTAGCCCGTAAATGACAAGACTCCAAAGACTTTTACAAAGTTGAAAATGGTAATTTACATGGAAAAGGGTTACATTGAATACAAATGATCCTTAATCCTTCTACCAACTCTTGATATCCACTGTGCTTTCAACCGCTACTGGGATGATGAATCGACGTCAACCCTTATGCTCAACAAAGTCTTTCCAAAATTGGAGATCAGCAGAATGCAGTTACTTGCCATAATCCCTAACTTTTGCATAAGTTGCCCCAAGGCGGGGTACTCAACTTATCAGGATTTTTTTTCTTCTGTTTTTATGTCTCTAATTTTTGCCTGGATCGCCCTTTCGGGTTTTCTATCCACCGAGACGCTCTTTTTTGCCTAAGCCGCCCTTTTGGGTTTTCAACTTAGCGAGCTGTTCTTTTCTTTTTTAGGCGAAGTATTTCTTGACTGCATCTGCATTTACAGGACAAGTGAACTCTTTACCATCCATAGTTGTAAGAATCAAAGCACTGCCTGAAAAGGCTCTTTTAACAACATATGAGCCTTCATAGTTAGGAGTCCATTTTCCCCTAGAATCTGGTTTGAAAGATAAAATTTTCTTGAGCACAAGGTCACCTTCCCTGAATACATGAGGTCTGGCCTTCTTATCAAAAGCTTTCTTCATCCTCTGTTGATATAATTGACCATGACACATGGTAGTCAATCGCTTTTCTTCAATTAAATTCAGCTGGTCAAACCTGGTCTGACACCATTCAGCCTCAGTCAACTTGGCTTCCATGAGCACTCGCAATGAAGGAATCTCAACCTCTACGGGGAGCACAGCTTCCATACCATATACAAGTGAGAAAGGGGTTGCCCCTGTTGAAATGCGAACGAATGTATGACACCCATGCAAAGCAAATGGGAGCATCTCATGCCAATCCTTATACGTGACAACCATCTTCTGAATAATCTTCTTAATGTTCTTATTTGTAGCTTCAACAGCCCCATTCATCTTAGATCTGTATGGAGAAGAATTATGATGTGCAATCTTAAAATCTTTGCAAAGAGCTTCCACCATGTTGTTATTCAAGTTCGATCCATTATCAGTAATGATCTTGCTTGGCGCACCATATCGGTATATGATCTGATTCTTGATAAACCTTACAATGACTTGTTTGGTTACATTCGCATACGATGCCGCTTCAACCCATTTTGTGAAGTAGTCAATTGCCACCAGAATGAAATGATGTCCATTCGAAGCTTTGGGCTCAATCATCCCAATGATATCAATTCCCCACATGGAGAAGGGCCATGGGGAAGAAATAACATTCAATAGTGTGGGAGGAACATGAATCTTATCAACATATATTTGACACTTGTGGCACTTCTTCACAAACTTGCAATAGTCAGATTCCATTATCAGCCAATATTAACCTGCTCGCAACATCTTCTTCGCCATTGCATGTCCATTGGAATGAGTACCAAAGGAACCTTCATGCACTTCAATCATCAACAGGTCTGCTTCGTGTCTATCCACGCATCTGAGAAAAACCATGTCAAAGTTTCTCTTGTACAGTATATCATCATTCAAGTAAAAATTACCGGCTAATCTTCTCAAAGTCTTCTTACCCTTCAAAGATGCCCCAGGCGGGTAAATCTGACTTTGGAGGAAACATTTGATGTCGTAATACCACGGCTTCTCGTCTTTGATCTCTTTAACAAAAAACACATGAGTTGGCCTATCAAGATGCATCACAGAAAAATTGGGAACTTCACTACAATCATAGACGCCAACGTTGAAAGAGCATCTGCCATCCGGTTTTCATCTCGAGGGATATGATGGAACTCAACCTTTGTAAAGAAAGTTGAAATCTTCCTTGCATAATCTCTATATGGTATTAAACCGGGTTGATTTGTCTCCCATTCATCTTTGATCTGATTCACAACCAAAGTTGAATCTCCAAAGACATCTAAATACTTGATTCTGAGATTCATGGCCTCTTCAAGCCCCATAATACAAGCTTCATATTCTTCCATATTGTTCGTACATTTGAAAGTCAATCTAGCTGTAAATGGTAGATGTGTGCCTTGAGGAGTAAGAATCACTGCCCCAATGCCATTTCCATATTGATTAACAGCTCCATAAAATACCATGCCCCAACGGGAACCAGGCTCTGGCCCTTCTTCAAGCAATGGTTCATCGCAATCTTTCATTTTCAAGTACAAGATCTCTTCATCGGGAAAATCATACTGCACTGACTGGTAATCTTCAATTGGTTGGTGAGCCAAATGGTCAGCCAAGATACTACCTTTGATCACTTTCTAAGATCGGTATTCGATATCATACTCTGATAACAACATCTGCCAACAAGCAATCCTCCCAGTTAAAGCAGGCTTCTCAAAAATATACTTGATTGGATCCATTTTGGATATCAACCAAGTGGGATGATTCAACATATATTGACGCAAATGCTTAGCAGCCCAAGCCAATGTGGAACAAGTCTTCTCAAGCATAGAATACCGAGTCTCACAGTCGGTGAACTTCTTACTGAGGTAGTAAATTGCAAATTCTTTCTTTCCAGTCACATCTTGCTGACCAAGAACATAACCCATACTATCTTCGAGCACAGTCAAATACATGATCAACGGTCTTCCTTCAACATGTGGAGACAAAATCGGAGGCTCAAGCAGATATTCTTTGATACTGTCAAAAGCTTTCTGGCAGTCTTCGGTCCAATCACAAGACTGATCTTTTCGAAGAAGCTTGAATATAGGCGCACATGTGGTATTCATGCGGGAAATGAATCTGGAAATATAATTCAAGCGGCCAAGAAAACCTCTGACTTGCTTCTCAGTTTTGGGCGCAAGCATCTCTTGTATTTCTTTGACCTTGGCAGGATCAACTTCAATACCCTTCTCGCTGACAATAAAGCCCAACAACTTACCAGAACGAACACGAAAAGTACACTTATTGGGATTCAAGCGGAGTTTATACTTCCTCAAACGCTGGAATAACTTCAACAAATGTTTAACATGTTCCTCTTCATCAATAGATTTAGCAATCATGTCATCGACATAAACTTCAATCTCTTTATGCATCATGTCATGAAAAAGAGTAGTCATTGCTCTTTGGTAAGTTGCCCCAGCATTCTTTAAGCCGAAAGGCATCACTCTATAATAGAATGTTCCCCAAGGTGTAATGAATGTGGTCTTCTTCATATCTTCGGGTGCCATCTTGATCTGATTATATCCGAAAAACCCATCCATAATGGAAAAGACTTTGAATTTAGCAGTATTATCTACCAACATATCAATGTGTGGCAGAGGGAAATCATCTTTCAGACTGGCTTTATTCAAATCTCTATAGTCTACACACATGCGAACTTTTCCATCTTTCTTTGGCACAAGCACAATATTGGCCACCCATTGCGGATACTCAGCGGTTACAAGGAAACCGACATCAATCTACTTCTGCACTTCCTCTTTGATCTTCACAGCCATATCAGGATGCGTTCTTCTCAACTTCTACTTGACTGGTGGGCATTCTGGCTCCAGCGGCAATCTATGCTCCACAATCTCAGAATCCAAACCAGGCATGTCTTGATAGGACCAAGCAAACACATCTGAATACTCTCGAAGAAGATCAATCAACCCCTTCTTGACATCTGGACACAGGCGAGAACCAATCTTGACTTCCTTCACATCATCCTCGGAACCCAAGTTGACTAATCAATCTGTTCTTCGAACGACTGAATGGTCTTTTCATCTTGCTCAAGAAGACGAGATAATTCATCACTCACTTCTACATCACTTTCCTCCTCGGCTTCAAACACAGGGAATTCAAAATTTGGATAAGGAGAAGGATCATTGTATTCAATGGGGTTAGGAACCAACCTGCATAATGATTTGATATTTTGATTTTAGAGAAGTGAATTTGTGACCAAGTATTATGCAGATGGACAATTATATTGTTTACTTATGTTTTTTGTGATTACCATTTTCAGAATAAAACAAAAAGTAAAAACAAGACATCATAGATATGGATGAATAGAATTAATTTTATTAATGATGAATTTGAAAATGCCCAAACAATGTTCACTTCTCCCTTAGGCATAGGAGAAGGATTTTAAAACATATAAAAGCAATTACTTAGATCGATGCAAAATAACAGGAATATTAACAGCAGTCCAATTGTTGCAAGCCTTTCCATGCGTCACAAAATTGGTGCAGTCTTCCCCTTCGTCATCCTCTAGCACAGCAACTAAGTGTTGTTCATTACCATGAATGAACCCTCCGCTACGGAAGCTAAGTTGCATATCTTCAGACCTTGCGGCTGATGAACCTTTTTGGAACCCCAAACCGGTTCTGCCTTTGTTGTCGGAGACCTCTACCATACACCCCCACTAATCAACATTGCCTTCTTCCACAATCTTCTTAGCATCTTTCAATGAGGACATAGGTGCCCCAACCCTCTTTTCAGCAGCAATAGACAAGGCTTGGAACAGAGTTCTACCCTCATCCTCAACTTCAACATAAGAGAAAGATGACAGGTGGCTAACCAACAACGCCTTCTCTCCTCCAACAATGATAAGCTTTCCATTCTTCACAAATTTAAGCTTCTGATGCAAAGTTGAAGTAACAGCTCCTGCCTCATGGATCCATGGCCTTCCCAACAAGCAACTGTAGGTCGGGTGGATATCCATTACTTGAAAAGTAATTTGAAAATCACTCAGACCTATCTTAACTGGAAGGTCCACTTCAACAATAATCGTTTTGTGCAAACCATCAAAAGCTTTGACGATTACACCGCTATACCTCATAGGCGCTCCTTGGTATGATAACTTTGACAGAGTTGACTTCGGCAGCACATTCAGCAATGACCCGGTGTCAACAAGCACATTTGACAAAGCATCCTCTTTGCAATTCATCGAAATATGCAAAGTCAGATTATGATTTTTGCCCTCCTTAGGGAGTTCTTCATCACAAAAGCTAAGATTATTGCACGAAGTGATGTTATCCACGATATGATCGAATTGGTCCACTAAAACATCATGTTCTACAAATGCTTATTCCAAAACTCTCTACAGTGCTTCTCTGTGCGCTTCAGAATTCATGAGCAGAGACAACACTGAGATTTTTGAGGGGGTTTGGAGCAGCTGCTCCACCATATTGAACTCACTTCTCTTGATTAACCGAAGTACCTCATCATCATTGTTAGCTTTCAAATCGCTGGATTCACCAGACTTACCGTTTGAAACACCAACTAAATCTACAACAGACACTTCCACCTTCTTACTCACAACTGATTCTTCCTTATCCTTTGGGAACACTGACCCAAACACACGACCACTGCGGGTCACCTTGGTAACATCAACAATGCTCACCACAGAGCTAGTCGTACGTAACGAGACTTCTTGACCACCTTCTATCATTGTAGCATTATACTGGTACGACACAACTTTATCAGATGAATACAAGACTGGGCCCTCTAACCGTATAACCAACGGCGAAACTGATATATTGCTGACATTGTTACTGTTACTGCTGTCGTACTGGATTACCAATCTCTATAGATGATTGAAAATGGGCACTATGACATTTACATCGTCATCTACATGATGGGATTGAACAATTTGAATCATGCCTTCATCCATCAGTCACTGGATGTCCTTTTTCACAATTTCACAACCCATCGGGTTAATACTATAGATAACACAACTATCATGGTCATGTTCACAATCACTAACCAAACAAATGTCCTTATGCATCTGCACTAAGAACCTCTGAATAAAGCGCACATCAAAAACCTTAAACTCGCCAGGACAACCATCCACCATATTCACAGAAGAGTTCCCATGAGAAGGCAATGGATTTGCTTTCACATTTGGCGCACGGTCCTCGAAGGACACCATTCCACTCTTCATCAGCTTCTGAACCTCGATATCATGTCCGGGTGCTCCCTGATGAAAAGCACAACGGAGCTCAGGCTTGTACCACCATGGAAGTGGTTCTGGAATCTGCGGCGGGTTTCTTGGTTGGATTAGGTTCTTGAGAACCAAAGACGGGTATAATTCTGCATAAGACATAGGAACCGGTCGAAAGAGACCTTCTTCCTCTCGAAGTTTTGTTGATGATGATTGTTGTTAGTATTGTTGTTGTTGTAGGTGTTTGTTCGTTGTTGCGGTTGTTGTTGTTGACGTTGTGGTTGTTGAACTGGTGTTGATTATTGATTAGAAAACACAAGGATAACTGAAGATACATAATGATAATGTTGACGGGATGGTGGATTCCTTTTGATCTAAGGCCTCCTCTGCCTCCCACTGCTTAGTGCATTCACTTTATTATCCTCTTTCTTCCCAAAATTGCTACCATACCTCTTACTCGACGATGCTTCATCTTTCGAAAAACGTCCCTCTCGGACTCCTTCCTCAAGCCTCATCCCCATGTTTACCATTTTAGTAAAGTCACTGGGGGTACTAGCAATCATACGTTCATAATAAAATGAACTCAGAGTTTTCATAAAGATCTTTGTCATCTCTTTTACCTCCAAAGGAGGAGTGATTTGGGTAGCCAATTCCCTCCATCTCTACGCATACTCTTTAAATGTCTCCTTATCCTTCTAAGACATAGACCTTAGTTGGTCTCTATCATGCGCCATATCCACGTTGTACTTATATTGTTTGGCAAAAGCCTCCCCCAAGTCATTGAAAGTACGAACGCTTGCGCTGTCTAATCCCATATACCAACGGAGCCCAGCACCGATCAAACTATCTTGGAAGTAATGAATCAATAGTTGATCATTATCGGTATGAGTAGACATCTTGCGAGCATACATCACCAGATGACTGAGCGGACAAGTGTTCCCTTTATACTTTTCAAAGTTAGGCACTTTGAACTTCACCGGGATCTTGACGTTGGGCACTAAACACAACTCAACAGCACTATTTCCAAACAAATCCTTACCCCTTAGCGTCTTCAATTCCTTGCACAACTCAAGAAACTGATCTTTCATTTCGTCCATTTTCTCGTAGACATCCGGACCCTTAGACGGCTCGGAGTGATAAATGGTGTCCTCTACACGAGGTAAAGTGTGCACAACGGGAGGTGGAATAGACATGACCGGGCTAGATGCCAGCATGGAAGCAAAAGTAGGCGCAAAGCCTTCAGGCATAAAGTTGGACGGCATTCCCCACAGGAATTCGGCAGGCATAGTGGGTGCAAAATGAGCGGTAGCAGCAGGCATGGTAGAGGTAGCCACCTCTGAAATAACCGTCCTCTGAGGAGGAGGAGTTGCAGGCATTGGAGAAGATTGACTCTGAGCAGCAAGAACTGACTCCATCATGGCAGTCAGGCGGGCGATCTCGTCCTTCAGCTCTCTGTTCTCTTGCTCTAGATGCTCCATAATTCTCAGATAATTGGCGCGGGTGTTGTACCGATGAGTCAGCTTGGCTAAAGCACATAAGAAACACCAATGAGACATCTGGCGAAAGAGAAACCTGCTTATGCTAATGATGCATGAAATGCACTGCTTGATTATTTATTTTCATTTTCAAGGAACTTACTATATCATTTGCAAACATATATATAAACAATTGTAATAATTTTTATATGACCAAAAATCTCTTTTCATTTATATAATTGGAAGGATTACACTGAGTACAATTTCGGAAACCAAATGAAAAATACAAGAGAAAATGAGACTAGTCATCCTAAGGATCCCTAACAACATCATAAGATCTAGCTGAAGGTGCGTACTTCCTTCGAATGCGACGAATCTCGGTCTCAAAAGAAGCCTTCATCTGAGTCTTTTCGAGGATAAGCTGATCAACAATCTTCTTCCAAGCAACGGAAGGTTGAGGCATGCTAGAAGATGAAACCTCTGGCTCTCTCTGTCTCTTTGTCACTCGGTCTTCAAGTAGCTCAATAAGTGAATCTTTGTCCTTAGACTCCAACTACAACTCTTCATGCTTCTTGCTCAAAGCACGGAAGCACTCTTCCCACATATCCTTCTCTTGCTTCATCTTGACAAGCGCGTCTTCCAACTCCTCTATATCTTGGTTAGGGAGAGTTAATGGCTCAACCACAACCATAAACATAGTTCTTTCACAAGGATAAGGCATCTTCAACTCCAAAGCTCCCTTCTTCACCCAAAGAATGTAAGCCTCCAACGCTACACAATTGCATGGACCAAGCTTTGATCTTCCTTTCCTATGCACATTATGCCAAGCATGCACAATCTTCTGCTTCAAATGTTGGGGATCTTTACCCTCTTGATAGAAAAGACCTTCTAACAAAGTGTTATTAGGTTTTTCTCTCAAGGGGAACCCAAGTTGACGACGAGCCAAAGCAGGGTTGTAGTTAATTCCTCCTTGTGTACCAATGAGAGGCACATTAGAGAATTCACCACAACTATTAATAATCTCCAAACTTCTCAAAGAAGGATCGTACCAAACTATATCATCATTAGTGAGACACATAAGTGTCTGAGACCACCTTAGACATTGTTTGTTCTCCACAAAAGCAGGTGTCTGAGGCAAGTGTTAAATAAACCACTTGTACAGAAGAGGAATACAACAGAAAATCGTTCCACCACCCTTAGAATTCCTTAGATGCAAAGAGAAATACATATCACCCAACAAAGTAGGCACAAGATTCCCAATCAAGAAAAGTCTAATGGCGTTAACATCAACAAAACCGTCAATGTTAGGGAACAAAGATAATCCATAAATGAGCAACACAAAGATAGCTTCAAAAGCGTCCACACTACCGGCTTGAGCAAAAGTAGTAGCTTCCTTGATGAGGAAATCATATGGAAACCCCAAAAAACCCTCCTTTCTTCACCTAATGAGCCTCTATCTCAGACTTCTTCAAGTGAAGAGATTCAGTAATAATACTAGATCGGGGAATCTCCTCCAATCCATTAAAAGGCACTCTACTAGAAACAGGTATCCCCAAAAGATAAGAATACTCCTCCAATGTAGACACAAGCTGAAAATCAGGGAAAGTGAAACAACGGTGAAGAGGATCATAAAACTGCACTAACACACTCAAAAGTCCTTCAACTACATCAGTAGACAAGATAGACAGAAGCTACCCATGGCATTGTTTGAAGTCCAAGGGATCTAATACAAAAGATGCTAGCTTCCTTAACTCTTTCAAATCTGGACATCTGAAACTGTACTTCTTAGTGTTCCTTCGTCCACAATCCATGGTCTGAAAATATTTGCAAATAATACCTCAGTTCCTTGAAATTTTTCGTGTGATGAATGTTATGATGCGCATGAATGCATGAATGCAACAATCACAAATAAGGGATCACACACAAGGCAAACAAAGGTCAAGGGATGAATCAAGTCATTATCAAGATCAATCATCCATTTTGGTGGATTATGGTTTACACCTTATCAACACCCAAGTTCCATTGATATTGACAAGACTTGATTGGATCAACCAAGAATCAAGGGCTTGTTGTAAGTCACGAGCATGGAGTATGGGGTAAGAACCATCCCAAAAGAGTGAACTAAGGATAAAAACCTATAGGTCATGTTCTAAAAAGTTCCCAGAGTCTTAATTCTATCTATCAGATATTATAGGTTAACATGACTGACTCATCGACCCATAATATTCTCAAGAGAAACTCGTCTGAGTGTAGTATTGTGTAACAACTTTTATCAAGTCTACACTTGAACAGTTTCCGCACTACATCCTAAATAGGCCAAGAGAGGGTAAATGTTCTACGGTCCTCTGCTTCTTGGACCCAAATTAGAGATAATAATGCCTAACCATAAATACTTGTGTGACATTTCCAAATCCAAAAGAGTCTCCACTGAGCAGATGGATCTCAAGCCAACTTGTTAAGGACTACTCCACACAAGTCGAACATGACTATACCATCCTCCTATCTTAATTGCACTCAAGTTCAGGTTAGAACTTATCTCACCACTCAGAGATCACCAAGCACAACAAGCAGATTATATCACATAAACAAATATACATACATCAAATATATAATTATATACACATAAAAAGTAGGCTAAACCCACTGGAGACTACTCCCTAGCAGAGTCGCCACTTAATTTCTGTAGCGGTAAATTCATGACCATCAACCTATGGATAAGCTAGACGTCAATAAAACCAGAGTCGCCACCGCGCTTTTATTGTTTCCAAGGTAAAAGGGAAAAGTATGAGCAAAACCCAAAAATAAGAAGTTTTCAAATTAAAACTAATAAAATGCCAGAGATTACATGTAAGGGGGTTGGTTACACAAAGAGAAGGTGTTAGCACCCAAAGTGTCCTAGGTACTCCTAGGGAGCCCTTTTTGTGCGCATATGTATTTGGTACAAAAATGATGTTCACAAACAAATATAATGGGGGGATGAGGAAAGAATTCATTAATTATATTTTTGTGTTTGACAAGACCTTCGGACTTGTGCCTACGTACCAACATAAGAATGAGGAATCAAAACCTCGTAGTTCGTGATACAAATTTCAAAGTGGATGCATTTCTTTTAACAAAAATTAAGTTTGAAAGGCACAAAGGCCTAAAATGGCTTGAATGAGTTAGTTCTTTTTGGCTTTTCTGAAAGTTTAAGTCAAGTATAGTTAAGTTTATTTACAAATTTGATTTAAGAAAAGAAGTTTGAAAATGCAATGGCATAAGGCCAAAGTTTCTATCTTTTTACAAAGTGGTAAAAGTTTAGAACAAAATAAGTTCAATCAAAGAAGATTTTGAAAAGGGAGGGAGAGATTTTGAAATTAAAGAAATGGGGAGAAGATGAATGGACTAATCCTATGCACAAAATTAAAAGTTAAGAGTTGAAAAGATCTAACGAATGGGTAGGAATCCAATAGACAAGAATATCAATAGAAACCCAAAATTCCCTTTGGACATTTAGAATCAAGCAACACACAAATGCACAATTATATTATCTTGAAGAGCAAGGCATCAAATAAAGATAGCCATATCTAATCTTAGCCACTCCATGATCTTCTTCAGATTAGCCCATGTAACAAATGAACTCCACAAGTCATAGGTTCAAAATAACAGCTTCATAATGATCATGTTGCAGATGAACTCATAGGGATCTTGAATGATGTCTTAGATGAAGTTTCAAATTGCAAGCACTTGGTTTCACAGAAAGTTGGCATTGGCTAAGTCCTTTAGCATAGGAATGTTGTCTAAGTTCTAAGTCCATTTGTCCAAGATCAAGCCAACAGTCCACACAATTTTTTTAGGGTTTTTGTTGTTATTATATACATTAATGGTCAAAGACCACACAAACAAGCAAAGTATACACAAACAAGACATATCACACAATATGGTCCAAGTGGACAAAGTGAAAATTGCATTAACATAAACAATTAGAATGGTATGAAAAATGGCAAATGAACAAGGACTAAAATTAAATAACATTAAAGTAGATGGCTTGAAATTAAAAGTTAGTTGTTAATGAGTTAGAAGTTAGTATTGTTTTGCTTTTGCTTTTCATTTTAAGACATTCTTTGGAGAACACTCAATCCACTTATCACAAGCATGGATCCTTGAGCCAAGACATCTTCCAAAGGAAGAAAAAAAAGCCAAGTTTCCACACAATACCATGAAAGAGGGGAGACTTTCAATCTCACTAACTAGAATGCTATGCCTTTTGTGTCATAAATTTAGCGCTATGTTAAACAATCGTAATTGGACTTATGTAGAAGTCACAACTATTTGAGGTCGGGCAATAGAATTTTGGTGTTAAAGCATGTTAGAGACATAGTATAATGGACTATGCTCATGAAACATACCACACACAAAAAGAATATGCAAAAGAGGTGGCCTAATCTCATCCATACTTATGTTGATTTTTCAATCAACTAGCCTTAGGACTTTGAGATATCATGGGCCAAATGAGATGGATGCATAAAGAAGGGAAATAAGATGAAAAGGGAGGGGAATGGATCAAAACTCAAATTGGTCAAAGGAGGACTTTTACCAAATTAATATCATCCATTCATTTTGGGAGATGGAATGTACATTCCATCAATCCCCTAAATCCAATGATATTAACTTGACAAAGTCAAATCAACCTTGACCAAGGCCCAACAACAAGAGTCTACTCAAACAAGTCATTACAATTGGCCAACACAATTAATCGACATTTATTCAAATTAAAAAAATACTAAAATAAAGCATTTAAATTAAATATGGTTTGTCAAATTCCTAAAACCTCATCAAAACACCAAAGAAATGGCCATGAGATTTATCATAGGTCAAACAAGGTTAAAGGACCTTGGAGAAAAAATTTCAGAATTTTTAAAGACTTAAAAGTATTTTTAAATATAAAAATAATCACAAACTCAATTAAATCATGAAAAATATTAATAATGATCCAAAAAATAATTTTAATTCAGAATATGAAAGAGGAATTTATTTTAAAATTTTTGGTGAAACTCACATATTTTTTGGATCAATATAAATTAATATGAATTAATGAAAATAAAAGGAATAAAACAAAAATCAGAAAATATGAAAAACGTGAGCCACTTGATCTCCCTCATTAATTGCGGTGGCAGATCAAGTGGCAAAAAACGCGCGTTCCACCAAACACACGAGTCAGCGTGCTGTAGGGATGGTAATCACAATGGGCGCGTGAGATTAAAACATTTTGAAATGATCATGTGGCCCAGAACCTATCCAGCACACCACCGGCGCTGGACCTCCGGTCACCTTCTCAGGCGAGGCTCACCGGACTGGTTCAGTCATCACCATCACATAAATGAAAAAGGAGGACATGATTTGAAATAAAAAATGGCATAAAGCATGAATATGACCTCAATTTCAACTAACTCCACATATATAGAAAGATATGAGGAGTTGAATTTTGAGGTGTGTCAACTGAGTTGCTTCGATTTGACTTCTAAGTAACTCAATCTTCTTGCCTACATTTGTAGGACTTCAGACAACCAAAGATCCAAGAGAATTGAGTAAAATTGAGTGAGAATCGAAGAGATGAAGTTCTTTGAAAATTACCTTCAATGCTATGCAGTTCTTGATGTGGTTTGCTCCAAACACGATCTGATCACACTTAAGAAGCTAGCAGGAAGTGATTAGAGAGTTTGCAAGGCTTTGGATCCTGGAGTTCTTGAATCTCCAACAGTTGAGATTCAAACTCAAATTTCAAATTGAAATTTCTCAGGTTTTCCTTTAGAATGAGAGGGTTTTAATGGGGGGCAAAGCTGGCGCGCAAAGTGTGATTCAAATGAGCACAGAGGTCATGTATTTATAGCATGAATGAATGATATTTGCACACTTTAAAAATCTATCCAAAATTAGCAATGTTGATGGCACGAGTGCATGGGCATGTGCAGGCCCATGATACAATGTAAAAAGGTCCAAAATGATTCTAATTGAGGTATGAATGAAGCTTGAATGGCAAGGCATTGCGAACTGAAATTTTTGCAATTGATTCTTTCCAATGATGCAACCCTGTTAAAGCCATTCGCAGACCTAGCAAACCTCATCCAAAATGCATGAACTTGGGTTCTTTGGAAAGCTTGGATCAAGGGGAACAAGTTTGATGGTCAACACTTTTTCATTTGGATCTTGGAACATGGAGAATTTTGAGGTTGAAGTTTGGAAATTTCAACATGTTGAAAAAATTTCTAAGGGTCAAGCCATATACCTCAATATTCCACCTTACTTAACTTTTTATGTGAGCTTCAAATGAGAAAAGTGTCTTCATCAAAGTTATATATATTTCAAAGACCTTAAAAATGGTCACCAATTTCATGTAATTTGGATTTGGAATGATAGAGTTATGCATTTTTGAAGTTTGAAAAAATCACTTGTTCAATGGTATAGGTCAAAAATGACCTATAATGTAACCTCATATCACATGCTCATAAAAGTTGAATTAGATCTCACTCCAAACTTCAAAGTTTAAGTATGCATCTTGAATTTGATTGTGAAACTTGTAAATATTTCATCTCATAAAAATTGAGCAAGTTATGGCCTTGGGAAGTTGACTTTCAAATTAGGGTTTAGACAAAATGACCTATAATGTTTCAACATAGAAAATGATTTTCCAAGCAAAACTAGCTCTAGGTCTCAACATGAAAGTTGTTTGGAATGTCATTTAGAGTAACGTTTCTCTTGGAATAATTTTCATATGGTGAAAATTTTAGGAGATAGGGTCTAGGGAGACCCAGTTTTGATTAGATGAATTCATCTGGCCAACCACCATCAACCAACTTGCTAACCTTCAATTCTTTGGACTTTCTTGGCTCAGGGTAGATAATATATGCATAAGATGATGAATTTTTAAGTGTCCCTTGAGAAATTTGATCAGTTGGTGAGATAGCTTGTTGGAGAAGTTACTCAAGATACCCAGCCAAACTAGGGTTTCCAAGGCAAATCACCTCCAAACTCTTGAAGAAAATTTGATCAATATAACATGTAGTAATCAATGGAACTCATATATGATGCTTATAACCATTCTTGGATCAATTCATGGTTATGCTCTTTGGCATGAGGGTTTCAAACCCTAGATATGAACTTGGTAGATCAATGGAGATCATGCCCTACCTACAAAAGAGTTAGGCAAATGCAAAGACATATTTTTGTATTTTGGTTAGTAAAATGATAATATATAAGTATGATACAATCACATAGTGCTTAGTGATCTCTCCCAAAACAAACCCAATGAAAGAGGGGTAAGGAGGATGCCAAGGTATGATCCCAATGCTAATGCATATGATGAAATTGCATGAGGGATCTTAGGGTCAAAATTGGGGTCTTACAACCACTATATCTATTAGGAGCTCCTTGATACGATGACCCTGACAGAGTAGACTTCGGGAGTACATTCAAAGAAGAACCGGTGTTAACCAACACATTCGACATAGCATTTTCCTTACACTTCATGGAAATGTGCAGAGCCAAATTATGATTTCTACCCTCCTCGGGGAGTTCTTCATCACAAAAACTGAGGTTATTGTAGGAAGTGATGTTAGACACAATATGATCGAATTGATCCACTGTAACATCATGTTCCACATATGCTTGCTCTAACACCTTCTGTAGTGCTTCTCTATGCGCTTCAGAGTTCATAAGCAAAGACAACACTGAAATCTTGGAGGGGGTTTGGAGCAACTATTCCACCACATTGAACTCGCTCTTCTTGATTAATCGGAGTACCTCATCATCATTGTTAGACTTCAAACCGCTGGATTCACCATACTGACACTTCAAAGCAATAACAGGATCTACCACACGCACCTCAACCTTCTTATTAACATATATATCTTCCGCATTCTTAGGTAACACCGGCCCAAAGACACGGCCACTATGGGTCACCTTAGTAACATCAGCTATACTCACAACAGAACTGGTCGTAGGAAAAGGAACCTCTTGACCATTCTCTAACATGGTAGAATTGTACTGATATGGGACAACCTTATCGGATGCATACGGGACAGGGCCCGCTAACCGTATTACCAACGGTGATACCGATCTATTGTTGACACTATTACTGCTGTTGCTATCAAATTGAATCACCACTCTCTCTGGTGTTTTAAATACTTACACTATTACATTCACATCATCATCCACGTGACGAGACTGGAGAATCTGAATCATACCTTCATCCATCAACCTCTGGATGTCCCTCTTCACAATCATACAACCCCTAGGATTGACACTGCAGATTGCACAACCATCATGGTCATGCTCACAATTGCTAACCAAACAGATATCCTTGTGCATCCTCACCAAGGATCTTATAATAAAGCGTACATCAAATACCTTGAACTCCCCAGGACATCCATCCATCATATTGACAGATGAATTACCATGAGCAGGTAGTGGGTTAGCTTTGACATTTGGTGCACGGTCCTCAAAGGACACCATTCCACTCTTAACTAGCTTTTGGACTTCATACTTCAGGGGGTAGCAATTCTTAATATGAGCTCAGGGTCTTGAGAAAAATCTTAGTCATCTCCTTTTCTTCCGAAGGAGGGGTAATCTGAGCGGCAAGCTCTCTCCATCGCTGAGCATACTCTTTGAATGTCTCCTTATCTTCCTGAGACAATGATCTCAACTGATCCTTATCCGGCGCCATATCCACATTATATTTGTACTGCTTCACAAATGCTTCACCCAAATCATTGAACATGCGGATACTAGCACTGTCCAAACCCATATATCACCTCATAACGGCACCAGTCATACTGTCTTGGAAATAATGAATCAATAACTGATCATTATCAGTTTGCATCGACATCTTTCTAGCATACATGATGAGATGACTGAGCGGAAAAGTATTCCCTTTATACTTTTCAAAGTCAGGGACTTTGAACTTCATCGGGATTTTTACATTTGGAACCAAGCAAAGTTCCACAACACTCTTACCAAACAGATCTTTACCCCTCAAGGTCTTCAACTCCTTTCGTAACTCAAGGAATTGGTCTTTCATTTCATCCATATTCTTATAAATATCCGGACCCTCAGACGACTCGGAATGATAAATCGTGTCCTTAACACGAGGCAGAGTGTGAATAATCGGTGGTGGCACAGACATGACTGGGCTAGATGCCGGCATGGAAGCAAATGTAGGCGCGAAACCTTCAGGTATAAAGTTGGGCGGCATTCTGCACGGGAATCCGACAAGCATGGCAGCCATAAAATGAGCAGCAGACACGGTTGAAAAAACAACCTCTGATATGACCGTCCTCTGAGGAGGAGGAGTTGGAGGCGTTGGAGAAGATTGGCTCTGAGCAGCTAACACTAATTCCACCATGGCAGTCAGGCGGGCGATCTCATCCTTCAAATCTCTCTTCTCTTGCTCTAGATGTTCCATGATTCTTGAATGATTAGCGCGGGTATTGTATCGATGAGTCAGCTTGGCTGAAGCACAAAAGAAATACCAATAAGACATCTGGCGAAAGAGAAACCTGTATGCAAATGATGCATGAAATGCAACGCTTGATTGTTTTTATTTTCAAGGACCTTACTGTTTTATTTGCAAACATATATAATAACAATTGCACAATTTGATATGACCATAAAAAATCTATTTTATCTCATGTAATTGGAAGGATTACACTGAGTACATTTTCAGAAACAAAAAATACAAGATACAAGAGGAAAGGAGACTAGTCATCCTAAGGATCCCTAATAACAACATCAGCAGATCTGGCTGCAGACGCGTACTTTCTTCGGATGCGTCGAATCTCTGACTTGAAAGAAGTCTTCATCTGAGTCTTCTCAAGGACGAGCTGATCAATAATCTTCTTCCAAGCAATGGAAGGTTGAGGCATACTAGAGGAAGATGAAACCTCTGGCTCTCTCTGTCTCTTCATTACTCGATCTTCAAGAAGCTCAATAAGTGCATCTTTGTCCTTAGACTCAAGCTACAACTCCTCATGCTTTTGGCTCAAAGCATGGAACCACTCTTCCCACATGTTCTTTTCTTCCTTCATCTTGGCGAGTGTGTCTTCCAACACCTCTAGATTTTGGTTAGGGAGAGTTAATGTCTCAACCACAACCATAGACATAGGTCTCTCACAAGCATAAGGCATCTTCAATTCCAAAGCTCTCTTCTTCACCCAAAGAGTGTAAGCTTCCAAAGCTATACAGTTGCACGGGCCAAGCTCGGATCTTCCTTTCCTATGCACATTATACCAAGCATGCACAATATTCTGCTTCTAATGTTGGGGATCTTTACCCTCTTGATAGAAAAGACCTTCTAACAAAGTTTTATTAGATTTATCTCTCAAGGGGAACCCAAGTTGACGACGAGCCAAAGCAGGGTTGTAGTTAATTCCTCCTTGTGTACCAATGAGAGGTACATTAGAGAATTCACCACAACCATCAATAATATCCAAGCTACTCAATAAAGAATCATACCAAACTATATCATCATTAGTGAGAGATATAAGTCTCTAAGACCACCGTAGACATTGTTTGTTCTCCACAAAAGTAGGCGTCTGAGACAAGTGTGAAATAAACCACTTGTATAGAAGAGGAACACAACAGATGATAGTTCCACCACCCTTAGAATTCCTTAGATGCAAAGAAAAGTACATACCTTCTAACAGAGTAGGCACAGGATTCCCAATCAAGAAAATTCTAATGGCGTTAACATCAACAAAACCGTCAATGTTAGGGAACAAGGCCAACCCATAGATGAGTAACACAAAGATAACTTCAAAAGCATCCACACTACTGGCTTGAGCAAAGGCAGTAGCTTCCTTGATGAGAAACTCAGAAGTCAATCCAAACAGTCCTCCTTTCTTCACCCAATGAGCCTCGATCTCAAACTTCTTCAAGTGAATAGCTTCAGCAACAATATGAGATCTGGGAATCTCTTCCAATCCACTAAAGGGAACTTTGCTGGAAACAGGTATTCCCAAGAGATGGGCATACTCCTCCAACGTAGGCAAGAGCTGATAGTCAGGAAAAGTGAAGCAACGATAGAGAGGATCATAAAACTGAACCAACACACTCAAGAGTCCTTCAACCACATCAGCAGATAAAATAGACAGAAGCTTCCCATGACGTTTCTTGAAGTCCAAGGGATCTAATATAAAAGATGCTAGCTTTCTTAACTCTTTCAAGTCGAGACATCTGAAACTGTACTTCTTAGTGTTCCTTCGTCCATAATCCATGGTCTGAAAATATTTACAAATAAAACCTCAGTTCCTTGAAGTTATTTTTCGTGTGATGAATGTTATGATGCGCATGAATGCATGGATGCAACAATCACAAATAAGGGATCACACACAAGGCAAACAAACAAAGGTCAAGGGATGAATCGAGTCATTGTCAAGATCAATCATCCATTTTGGTGGATTATGGCTTTCACCTTATAAACATCCAAGTTCCATTGATATTAACAAGACTTGATTGGATCAACCAAGAATCAAGGGTTTGTAGTGAGTCACGAGCATGCAGTCTAGGTAATAACCATCCCAAAGGAGTGAACTAAGGATAAAAACCTGTAGATTATATCCTAAAAAGTTCCCAGAGTCTTAATTCCATCTATTGGATATTACAGGTTAGGATGACTGACTCTTCAACCCATAATATTCTCAAGAGAAACTCGTCTGAGTGTAGTAACTATTATCAAGTCTACACCTGAAAAGTCTCCGTACTACGTCCTAAAATAGGCCAAGAGGGGTTAAATATTCTATGGTCCTCAGCTTCTCAGACCCCAAATCAGAGATAGTAATGCCTAACCACAAATAACTTGTGTGACATTCATAATTCCAAAAGGGTCCCCACTTAGTAGATGGGTCTCAAGCCAACTTGTTAAGGACTACTCCACACAAGTCGAACATGACTATACCATCCTCCTATCTTAATTGCACTCAAGTTCGGGTTAGAACATATCTCACCACTCAGAGATCACCAAGCACAACAAGCAGATTATATCACATAAACAAATATACATACATCAAATATATAATTATATACACATAAAAAGTAGGCTAAACCCACTGGAGACTACTCCCTAGCAGAGTCGCCACTTAATTTCTGTAGCGGTAAATTCATGACCATCAACCTATGGATAAGCTAGACGTCAATAAAACCAGAGTCGCCACCGCGCTTTTATTGTTTCCAAGGTAAAAGGGAAAAGTATGAGCAAAACCCAAAAATAAGAAGTTTTCAAATTAAAACTAATAAAATGCCAGAGATTACATGTAAGGGGGTTGGTTACACAAAGAGAAGGTGTTAGCACCCAAAGTGTCCTAGGTACTCCTAGGGAGCCTTTTTTGTGTGCATATGTGTTTTTGTATAAAAAATGTTTGCAATAAATAGAGTGGAGAGATGAGAATAGAATTCATTAATTATATTTTTTTTGTGTTTGACAAGATCTTCGAACTTGTGCCTACGTACCAACATAAAAATGAGGGATCAAAACCTCGTACTTCGTGGTAAAAATTTCAAAGTGAGTGAATTGCTTTTTAACAAAATTTTAAGTTTAACAAAGGCACAAAGGTCCTAAAAATGGTTTGGATGGGTGTTAATTCTTTTTGGCTTTTGAAATTTTAAGTCAAGTATAATTAAGTTCATTTACAAGTTTGATTAAGAAAAGAGTTTGAAAATTCAATGGCATAAGGCCAAAGTTTCTAATTTGCAATATGGTCAAAACTTAGAAATCACAAACAAAGAAGATTTTAAAAGGAGGGAGAGATTTTGAAATTAAATAAGTGGAAGAAAGATTAAGAGACTAATCCTAAGCAAAAAATTAAGAGTTAAGAGTTAAAAAGATCTGACCAATGGGCTGCAATCCAATAGACAAGAATGTCATATAGAAACCCAAATTTTCCTTGGACTTTAGAAACATGCAATATCAATACACAAATAGCAAGATGAAGAGCAAAGCATCAAATAAAGATAGCCACATCCAAGCTTAACAACTCCATCATCTTCTCCATGATTCCCCATGTACCAGATGACTTCAAAGGGGGTATTAGACACAGGTTCAAAATAACATATACAATATGATCATGTTGCAGATGAACTCAAATGGATCTTCAATATTGCATCAGATGAAAGTTCACTTCATAAGCATTTGGTTTCATGAAAGTTGGCATTGGCCAAGTCCTTTGCATAAGGAATGTTGGCTAATTCTAAGTCCAATGTCTTAGATCAATCCAACAGTCCATACAAAATGTTTTTTAGGGCTTTTGTTTTTATTATGTACATTAAGGTCATAACACCATAAACATAAACAAGTATATACAAACACAATATATCCACAAAGTATGGCTCAAATGAGCAAAGTGAAAATGACATTAAAGTAAACAAATTGAATGGTATGAATAATGGCAAACGAATAAAGGCTTGAAATTAAAGTGCATAAAAGTAAATGGCTTGAAATTAAATGTTAATTGTTAGTTGATTAGAAGTTAGTATTGCTTTTTCTTTGGTTTTGTTTAAGTCATTCTTTGGAGAATACTTAATCCACTTATCACAAGCATGGATCCTTGAACCAAGACATCTTCCAAAGGAAGGAAAAAAGGCCAAGTTTCTACACAATATCATGAAAGAGGGGAGACTTACAATCTCACTTACTAGAATGCTATGCCTTTTGTGTCACAAATTCAGCGCTATGTTAAGCAATCGTAACTGGACTTATGTAGAAGTCACAACTATTTGAGGCCGAGCAATAGAATTTTAGTGTTAATGCATGTTAAAGACATAACATAATGGACTATGCTCATAAAACATACCACACACAAAAAGAATATGCAAAATGGTGGACCTAATCTCATCTATACTCATGTTGATTTTGCAATCAACTAGCCTTAGGATATTGAGATATCATAGGTCCATGACATGAATGAATAAAGAAGGGGAATGGAATCAAAACAAATTGGTCAAAGGAGGACTTTTACCAAATTAACATCATTCATTCATTTTGGGAGACGAAATGTACATTTCATCAGTCCCATAAATCCAATGATCTTAACTCAACAAAGTCAAATCAACCTTGACCAAGGCCCAACCACACAAGTCAAACTCAACAAGTCAATAATAGAAGCTCAACACAATTTATTTGGTATTTAATCAATTAAAAACAATTAAAAAATGCATTAAATTAAATTATGGTTTGCCAAATTCCTAAATCCTCACCAAAACACCGAAGAAATGACTATGAGATTTATCATAGGTCAAACAAGGTCAAAGGACCTTGGAGAAAAAAATTCATTATTTTTTGAAACTTAAAACAATTTTTAAACAATTAAAATATTCACAAAATCAATTAAAACATGAAATATGTTCATAATAATCCAAAAAATAATTTTAATTCAGAAAATAAAAGAAGAATTTATTTAAATTTTTTTGGTGAAACTCTCATATTTTTTGGATCAATATTAAAATTAATATGAATTAATGAAAATAACATAAATAAAATGAAAATCAAATAATCAGAAAAAACATGGACCACTTGATCTCCCTCATTAATTGAGGTGGCAGATCAAGTGGCCACAAACGCGCAATCCATGATGGACTCTAGTCAGTGCGCCACAAACAAGGTCATTCAAACCAACGCTCGTGATTAGATTAATTCAAACAGATCATGTGGCTCTGGACCTTGCCAACTCATCACCGGAGCAAAGCTCTGGTCTCCTTCTCAAGCGAGCCTCGCCGGACTGGTCCAATCATAATCATCACTAAAATTAAAAAGAAGGACATGATTTTAAAGTAAAAAATGGCACTGAGCACGAACCTGACCTCAATTCATCCTAACTCCAAGTATATTGAGAGTTACAAGAGTTGAAATTTGAGGTACATGATCTGAGTTTCTTTAACTTGACCCCAAAGCAACTCAATCTTGTTGCCTACATTGGGAGGACTTCAGACAACCAAGGATCCAAGAGAATTATGGAGAATTGAGTGAGAATCAAAGAGATGAAATTTTCTAAAAAATACCTTCTATGCAGGTCTGGATTTAATTGTTCTTACTTTGGCTCATGCTTGATCTTACTCAGGATGCTTGCAGAAGTAGATTAGAATGCACAAAAGGTCTTGGATCCCTGGACTTTTGAATCTCAAAACAGTGAGATTCCAACTCAATTTCCAAAGGAATTTCTCAGGTTTATCCTCTCAAATGGAAGGGTTTGATGTTTGGGATCAAAGTTGGCGTGAAAGAGTCCTCATTTCTGATGCATAGGGTCTCTATTTATAGCTGAATCAAATGATATTTGCACCCTTGAAGTGAACTTCCAAATTTGGCAATGTGTGATGCATGAGTGCATGGGCGTGTACAGGCCCATGAAATCATTCATTTTGGTCCATAATTGAGTGTACACATCTTTGAAATCAAGTTGGAATGCTAGGGCAATGTGCACGGATGTTTGAAGTTCAATCTTGCCAAATGATGATGCAATGTTCAAGCCATGCACAACCCATTCAAATCTTGTCCAAAATGGATGAAATTGTACTTTTTGGAAAGGTTAGATCAAGAGGAACAACTTTCGTGTTTAAAACTTTTCCATTTAAAGCTTGTATCATGATGAATTTTTAGGTGGAAGTTTGGAAAATTAAACATATAAAAAAAAAATTAAGTGTCAAGCCATATGTTCACTTATTCCACCTTGGCTAACTTTTTGTGTGAGCTTCAAATGAGAAACATTCCTTCATCAAAGTTGTAGCTCTCTCAAAGTACTTTAAAAAGTGTCACAGATTTGACTTTATTTGGATTTTATATGAAGGAGTTATGCATTTTTGAAGTTGAGGAAACTTACTTGTTCAATGGTATTGGTCCAAAATGACCTATAATGTATCCTCATATCACATGCTCATAAAAGTTGAATTAGCTCTTCCTCCAAACATCAATGTTGAAGTAGACATCTTGAATTTTAATTGTGAAACTTGTAAATATTTCATCTCATAATAATTGAGCAAGTTATGGCCTTGGGAAGTTGACCTCCAAATTAGGGTTTAGACAAAATGACCTATAATCTTTCACCATAAAAAATGACTTTACAAGCAAAACTAGCTATAGACCTCAACATGAAAGTTGTTTGGAATGCCATTTAGAGTAGCTTTTCTCTTGGAATCAGTTTAATATGACAAAAAAATGTAGGAGATAGGGTCTAGGGGACCCCAGATTTGATTAGATGAATTCCTATGGTCAACCACCATCAACCAACTTGCTCGCTTGCAATTCTCTTGACTTTTGGGACTCATGGGAGATCATATATGCATAAGGTGATGAAATTTGAAGTATCCCTTGAATTATTTGATCAATTCTTGAAGAAGCGTGTTGAAGAAGTTACACAAGATACCCAAATGAACTAAGGTTTCCAAGGCACACCAATTCCAAACTCTTGATCAAAATAACATGTGGAGATCATGGGGATTCATATATGATGCCTAAAGTCATTTGTAGACCATTCTTGATTGAGCTCTTAGTAATGAGGGTCTTAAACCACATATATGAGCTTAATAGATCAAAGGTGAACATGTTCCCTACCTACAAAAAGAGTTAGATAAAATGCAAAGACATATTTTGGTATTTTGGTTAGTAAAATGATAAAATGCAAAGTATGATACAATCACATGGTGCTTGGTGATCTCTTCCAAAGCAAACCCAATGAGTGAGGGGTAAGGAGGATACCAAGATGTAATCCCAATGCCAATGCATATGATGAGATAGCATGATGGATCTTAGGTTCAAAAATAGGGTCTTACAGAGTGGTAGGTTAGTTAGTTCAATTAGGTTTAGTTGGTGAGTGGTAGGTTAGTTAGTTCAATTAGGTTTAGTAGTTTTGATGATGTCCATTGCAAGTTTGTTGCATCTGATTTTATTGTGCATTGCATCAAAATCTTGAGCTCTGCAAGATTGTGTTGATAATATGATGTATATGCATTATTGTCTTATTATTACTGATGCACTCCAAGATCATTTGGCTAACTTTGCATTGCCATGATTTATTGGCTTGAAATGCTGCAGGATTGGTGCAGAGAGTATTACAGGGTTATTTTGGCCTTTGGTTTGGTGGCATGACATCAGGGTTGTGGGCATGGCATGATGCATGATATTTGTTGCATTGGTATGGCTTCTATAGATGTGTTTGCCTTTGTTGGCAGGATTTTGGACCATGGTTGCTGACTACTACTGGATGTGTATACCTTATTGTATGATCATGCTAACAGTTTGTTGCTAGCTCTAAACTTGTGTGTGGTTATTGGTCTGATGCAGGTGTGATGCAAGTTTGAGTGAGGCTTTGGAATATTATGCTTGCAGGTTATGGTCAGGTTGGTTGCAAGTTGATATGCTGCAGATTTGAGTCATGACCTTGGGATGCTGCAAGGTGTCTACAGGTTTGGTCATTGCTGCAGGCCAGATGCTTTGGATCATGTTTGTGCATGTATTGCTTTGGCTTGCTGCAACATTTGCATTGTCATGGTTGTATTCTTAATGTGGTTTAGGACTGAGTTTGCAGCAGGATGTTTTGGGCCATGTTAGGCCTAGTTTCCATGATGTGCCATGGTTGTTTGTGGTCCTGGTTTGAATTGCAAGCTGACTTCGTATGCTATCTTTGCACTTCATTTTGTAGGTCAAACACACATGGAATGGTGGGTCGAACAAGGCTTGCAAATAGTGGCTTGCCTTTGAAGAAAAAGGACTTGCTTGCTCTTGAAGCAACATTAATCATGAAGTTGATATGGAAGATGGGCCTACGAGGAATCAACATGAAGCAAGTAGGATTAAGCTTAGGAAAAATGTGAGTTGACTTTGGTCAAAGTTGACCAAAAAGTCAACTGTTGACCAAAGTCAATATTTGGTCAAAGTGCCATTTTTTGTATTTTTCTCCAATGTATGGACAATCTCATGATCTATATAATGGAATTTGATTTATATGAATAAAATTGACATTGAATGAATCCTGTATGAACTTGAACGAATTATATTTATGAACATGAACATAACTTGTAATTAACTTTGAATTGAATAATCAAGCTATGGTATGAAGTGAATTGTATGGTGTTGATACGTGAAGTGCACAGTCTAGTCATTTTAGTTTTAAAAGATATTGAACCCACAGGAACCGATGGTCAAACTAATGCTACCGACATTACTATGTTTAGCTAAGGGAATGATTTTTAGAAGTTTGGTTGCAGAAAATTAAATCTAAGGGAAGTTAAGTTTTAAGAAAGTATTAATAGGAGGAAGCAATATGCAACACATTAATCGTCAGGGATTCAATAAGTCACCGGTGTATAATTTAAATACCAAATATCTTTCAGTAGAAAATACTTATTTAAAAGGCTTTATCTCACACTCTCGTGATTGTTGATTCGGCCTATACCTTTAAGTTAGAATGTACGCTCTCGCTGTTTTTAAAATCAATGCCTAGTTTTTACTATCCAGTTCAAGCCTCACGCTCTCGCGATTGTTGGTTCTCACCTTAGTTGATTTCCCACTCTCGTGGCAAAATCGTATTAAATAGCTTCTCACTTTTGTGACAAAGTTAATTAAATTTAAATTTAAAAACCACAGCCGAAAAGATTGTTTGAGATAAGAAGCTTTCACCGATTATTATTAAATCCATTCTAATTAAATTGTTACATACCGATACCGGTAGTTTAGTCGGACATGTTAAATAACGCAAACATAGACGAGCATAAACAGATTAATAGTGCAGCAAACATAATTATAATAATAATAGAGCAATAATAATAATAATTGAATAAAAACCTGGCAATTGGATTAACAAGGTACGTTGAATCTTGGAGTACTTGAGCAGTCCTCCACAGGTCGGTAGGATTCTACTTCTTCGATACAATAGCTTACTAAATTAAATGAAGTGTAGTAGTTCCCCAGTGTAGGAAACTACTACTTTGGCTAACTGAAAAACGGAAAGGGAAAGGGAAAAACGGAAATTCTAAACGGAATGGTAACTGAATTGTGATAAGGGAAAACAAATGTTGCTGAAGGAAAATAACACTAAAAAGCTAAAATGCTGTAGAAAAGAAATTGCAGAGGGAGAGTAGGCGTCCCCTTTTTTCCAACTTCTGTCGTTTTTATATCTCTTGGTAGGTCATGGCAGTTGAGAAAAACAAGGAATGACTCGGTTGAGTGAGAAATCCACGAGAAAGTGGTTCTGTTGCGAGAATATAGGCACGTTTTGCACGCTTCTGTTGACTGTTTCAAGGCTTTGATTCTGGCCGTGTGACGCTCGTCATGGGCCTATGAAGGTCGTCACAGGCTGGGCGTGTCAGTCGTCATGCGCCTTGTGACGGTCGTCACATCAACAATTTCTGTGTTCTACTGTTTTCTATTTTTCTGATGCTTTCTCATCTGTTTCTTCTTCTTTTTCTTCCTTTTTCTACACTTTGCTAATTTACGCATGGAGATTAAAATACCTGCAAAAATAAGTCGAATACTTGCGGAATAATCAGAATACAAACTAAAGTGGTATGATCTTTGAGTGTAAATCAAGGCAAATATATGATATATTTTCGCGTTATCAAACTCCCCTAACCTTGAATCTTTGCTTGTCCTCAAGCAAATGAAATTTGAAAACACTAATTAAACGCGAATACATTTCCAATTCGTACGTGGTTGTTAGGTACTTTGTTAAGATGGAAGATACTCAAGTAAAACACTAAAGATATAGTGACGACACAAGCAATAAGCATTAACGTAGATCTCTCCTTTGTACAAGCCAGTTCGAATCATGCCATTATAGCTCAACCTAGTGTCTCTCGTTCCTATTTCACCCAGTTTCATTCTAGCGCAATCACATTAAGCCCTTTGCCTTCGCACGCACTTAGTGAAGTAGCCGGTTAGTGACTTTGATCCTTTTCTTAGCACGGGGTCTGGTACACTAGTGCGGTACCCCTTTATATACCCCCTTTTTGAAGGTTGTGGGGGATCGAACCGTAGTTCGCCATACCGAGTCCATTACCAGGTACCTCTGAACCAACTAGTTGGGTATTTATGTTCCTTCCTTTTGTATATCTGGCAACCGTTTGTATGGTTCATTTATCAATTTCTCGATAGCAAAAGTATGAAGGATTTTCTTTAATTCGTAGGCATCAAACACTTATATTCATCGGCTCTTCACATGGTTTGTGCTTGAGACGGTGTTGACTGCTAGTATAAACTACTAGGGGTTAATCTAGAGCGGAGACCTAAGGTATCGGTATAATGGGTAATCAAACTGATCTCGCAGAAGTGAGGGATCTAAGGTGTCGGGACGATATCAATCTTGTTAGATTTTTCTCAGTTTCCTAACAGAACCTCTATAAGACAACCTATATACTCGTAGGGTATGCATTAAATCTTAAGGACAAAAATTTTGTTATGCCAAATTATGTATAAATGAATGAATGATGGTAACGATTTAATAAGGACAAACAAATATTTTTTTTTGTATTGGCTAAAAACAGAAACAAGTAAAGGAAAGATAGGGATTTCCTCCCACATTTAAATAAAGCATTGTCCTCAATGCGATAATATAAATAAAAAAGAGAAGAAACAAGAAGATCGCTATTCGTCGTCACGCTGTTGGCCTCTGCGTGCTTTGGCTCTTGCTCGTGCACGCTCACCTCTTCCTCGCTGGGTAGGATCCAATCCCACATGCTGAGTGTACTCCTGGATGGCATCTACGCGATATGTCAGGGCACTCATCTGGTCTGAAAGCTCCGCCATCCCCTGGTCGTGCCAGTTTGCATAGTCGTGTTGATCCCGCTGTATCTGCTGGATTGCTTGCATCATTTCCGTCTGGCGTTCTTCCATCCTCTGGTTGTGTCACAACATCTCAGTGTAGATGTTTTCCATGGTGGGGGGTCTTCGCTCGTTTCTTCGTTGGCCTCGGGAAGATGTCTCCGCAGCATACTCAGGAGGTGGTTGTGGCATGCCTCAGTCAAGTTCCTCCCCGACTTCATCTGCTCCATTATCAGGATCTCCTTCATTTGCCTCAGGGGCGTTCAAATAAAAAATCCAATTTGCCATATTCTGTAGATCTGTACGGTTCCTGTTGGGCATGATGATGCTTCGGACTATCTTGTTTCTAACCACAGGATGATACCTCCCATCGTCTCTGGCCTTTATGAGGTGTGAGGCACGACAATAGTCGATGTCGAGGAACTCTGCTGGCAAGGCTGGCAAGTCGACGAGCCTATCCCCTAGATTCAAGCCTAGTGCTATGGAGGTGATGATTCCCCCAAAACAGAACGTCTGGCTGCCTCTCATGCAAGCAGCCTGAATGTTGGCCAATAGGAATGGAGTGACATTGAACGCGACCGGGGTGAACACACAGTGAAGAAGGAAGAGTTCCTTAGAGTTTACCTTGTGATTGCTGACTCTTCTGAAAACCGTGTGCCCTAGGACTCGATGGAAGTATCTAATAGCTAGGTTGTGAATGTAAGTTGCGTTGAGCGTATCCCAGCTTGTGGCGTTCATGTTAGTGAGGCTATGCCATACTCCAAATGCTATCTCCGACCATCCGTCAGGGATACAGCAGTGAACTCCCTCTCCATGTCGGAAACCAAGCATTCGCGCTATCTGAGTTTGGTTTAGGGAATACTCGGTACCGAACATTCTGAAAGTGGCGACTCCGGTGAGAAACTGAGTTGCGCCAGGGGGAGTAATATAGGAGAAGGAACTCAGGAATTCCAGGGTCAACGCCTCGTAAGTTGGTTGCGGTGTGGTGCAAAGTTGTGTCAAGCCGGAGTTGGTAAGCATCCATCCCACGCCATCTAAAAGTCCCAGCTCCGTCAGACATTCGTTATCAACATGCCTCGTAGCTTGGACTGAACGTTGATAGAATTTGAGGTAGTTGTCTCTTTGGCGCTCGCCGGCTTCTCCATTTCTGAATACGACAGTTGAGAGGTCGGGAGCAGCTCTCTCTTGACGGGCCATTTGTGAGGTTTATGAAGCTAAAATGTTGGTGGGAGTGGTGGATATCGTGAGTTACACGCTTCTCGCTTAAAAGAATGTAAATAATTGGTTAGTGGAGAGAAGAATGGTTGTGAGTAGGATGATTTGATGAGGAAGAAGAGAGGAAACGCGCCTGTATTTATAGGCGTCCTCTCTGGTTTCGTGACGGTCGTCACAGGGCGGTGACAATCGTCACGCGTAACGGGTGTGTAACGGTCGTCTGCAACGGTCAGCTATGCGTAACGGTCATTTACATGCTATGTGACGAGCGTGGTAGATCCGTGATGGTCGTCACGTCTGTGAGATGGGCGTCACACTATATATGACGGTCGTCACACGCTTATTTGCAAATTTTCTCATTAAATGTTGCACCATTTTAATACAGTATAATATAATGACTGAGAATTTTAATTCAGAAGCATAAATAAATATAGAAGCAGAAATAATTAAATATAGAAGCATAAATAAATAAATAGCAATGTTATTAAATTAAAAGATTAAAATAAAATGTAATATAAGAAATAATAACGATAAAAGAGCAATAAATAAAAGCAATAAAATATGCTCCCTCCCCACACAAAACACAATAATGTCCTCATTGCTTAGTGTGAGTAGAAGAGATCAGTGGTCAGTGAAATCAGCCACGACTCTGTCCCAATGCAGCTACAGCCTGGTTCAAATGATCAAACTGTTCGACGGCGACATCCATTAGGCCTAAGACATCAAGGCGTATGATCTTTATCTCTTCTTTCACAGTTGTGATGTCAGCATGGAAATCATTCAGACGGGTAAGAAGCATGGTAAGATTATCTGCATAGGATGGAAGTTCTGGTTCATCTATGTTATAGTAGTTTGGAGGTGTTTCAGGGTCGGATTCATCAACATGGATAGGGTCATTTGAATACTCATATATAGGCGGTGTCTTAGGAGGTGAAGGTGGCTCAATTGGGTGTTCATCTAAATCATAAAGCCAGTTATTACGGTTATGAACACTTGTTCTCTCATGGTTAGGCAGGGTAAATAGTCGAACAACTTCGTTGTTAATGAGGTAATCAAAAGTATTCGGCCCAAGGTTGCCTATGATTCTACGGTTAAAGCAAAATTCAATGTCCATGGGTCGGATGTGTCCAAACGGTAAATGCTCGTAAAGTGGGCGTCTAAGTCCAATGGCATCAGCTATCATGGTTACTAGGCCACCTATTATGATTGGGGTGCGATTATTCTTTGCAAGGTGAATGAATCTCTCCATCATAAATGTCACAACATTGACATGTCGACCTTGGTCGACACAGAGTAAGATGAAAAGTTCATCTCGTGACACTATGGTGTTGTTCTCTTCCTTTCCAAACAGGGTATGGGCTAGTATTTTATAGAAATAGAAGATAGCAGGGTTATGGATCATTTGGGAGTGCATCTCGTTTGGGTTAGGGTGGTAATCTCCAGTTAAACTACCCCAAAAGTAATCTAGGTCGATGTCATTGATTAATTCCTCCTGGCGGGTAGTGAAAACAAATGGGCCACTGGGAAATCCTAGGAGGTCAGCAAGGTCTCTACGGTTATAAGTGAAGTCCATGCTAAATAGCCTAAAGGAAATCAACCCTTTGTTAAGTCCATAACCATGCTCGGGGTTGTAAACTAGGGAGCTAAGGAATTCTAGGGTAAGTTCACGGTAAGTGACAAACCTTCTCTTAATAGCAGCATTCTCCCATCCTAACTGGTTAAACATAAACAAGATACTGTCTTGGATACCTAACCTATCCATGGTAGGTCCATCATAATATATGGATAAAGCCATATCCTTCTGAGCTAAATAATCATAGCACATTCTCTGAACTCTGCCTCTGAAAACTGTGTCTACTGGTTGCATGATGAAAGTTAGTAACTAACTAGTTATAAATTCGCCTGTTAATCAGTATCCAATGTTTCTAAGTTAGTAACTAGAAGCTACAAGTATTACTGCATAGAATCAAGGAAGGGGAGCAAAAATACAAATGAAAGTCAAAGAAGGAAAATACTTAGTAACAAAGATAACAAATAAAAGAAAAGGTGGGTTATCTCCCACTAAGCACTTTGTTTAATGTCGTAAGTTCGACAGTAACGTTGCGATTTACTAGTTTTGGGGTTTGTAAGACCCTAATTTTGACCCTAAGATCCCTCATGGCATCATAACATTGCATTTACATTGCCTCAAGGATCATAAGCACCTTGGCTCCTTACCTTTGTGGTGGGGTCTCTTGTGAATTGGTTTGAGATCACCAAGCATGCTTGAAATATATATTATTGCTTTTCTCATCTTATTTACTAACCAAAAGGACAAAAATATGTCACTAACATCTCTTGTATGTAGCTTGAGCAGTCACAAGGTCAAAAGCTTCTTGGAGATCACATATGCATTGATATGGCCAAGAGAAGATGAAAGCAAGCATGGCTATGGTTCTCAAAGCTCTCATCCATCAAATATGCCTCCCAAGTATCTTAATTCGTCATTTTGATCAAAGCAAATCAAAGGCTTTGAGGTTTGTTTCCCAAGGAAACCCTAATTCATCTGTTCATCAATTGTGCCTTGCTCTTGAAGCAACCTCAACCCATGGTCAAAAGCAATCAAGGTAAGTTATTTAATTCATCATTTCATGCATATCTGAACTTATTTGAGTGTCCTTAATCATCAATTCATCAAGATATGAGTTTTGGATTTGAGAAGTTGATAAGTCAATTCATCTGACTATTTTGAAATGCATTGAGACCTAACATTTTATGTATTGGTCAAATGGAGATGACCCTAAGATAAAAAATGTTCTTAAGAAACATATGAACAACTTTCATGTTCATCAAAATTTGATTTGAAGCTTGGAAGGTTATCATCCATTCCAAGACATTATAGGTCATTTTGATTGAAACCCTAATTTTGGGTCAACTTCCCAAGGACATAACTCCTTCATTTTTCATGATTTTAAGGTGAGACTTAATGAATTGGAAATCTTAATATGTCTAATTCAAATGTTATGTTGAGCAAAATTACAAAATCTCAAAAGAAATACAAGTGATAATGCAAAACATTATAGGTCACTTTGGACCAAATGCATTGAAATATGAAAAAGTCCAACTTCAAGTGCCCATAACTTCTTCATAAAAACTCCAAATGATGCAAAATTTAAGTCCAAATTTATTTTCTTGAAAATATCTACAACATTCATGTTGAAGATTTTATCATTTGGAGCTTTCATCATTGAGACCGAAGGGCTTGAACTTTGGCCAATTTTGAAAATTCCACGTATGCATGTTTTGCACCCTACATTTCAAGTTCAATTTTCATTAATTTCCAAGGCCCAAATGGAGTTTTGATCAACATGATATTTGTTCCTTATGCAACAAGCTTTCCATCCATTACCCATAAGGCTATGTTTTATTTTTGGAAGTATCATTTTCGAAGAGGGGAACTTTTTAGTGCATTTTTGGAAGATCACTTCAATTGCCATGCATGATCCAAATACACCTCATCTGCACGTCTAAAACATATTTGGTGATGTTTAGCTTGCCATTCCAATCAGAATTGGGCCCTCCATGCGCCTGTACAGGCCCATGCATGGAGGCCCTCTTCACCCATGCACACACTTTGCTCATGCTTGCAGCTCCCTTCATCTATAAATACAAGGCCTTGGCTTCATAATTTCTCAACCTAAAGGCACCCCAATTGCTGCTCAATTGAAAACTCAACCCTCACTAAAGGAACTATTGTATTTCTCTTCAAATTTTTCAGATCTGAATTTTGATTTCATTGATCAATCTTCAGATCTCAAAGTTCCTAAACCTTCTCTACTTGATCCATAGTGCTTACTGTTTGCAAAAGAATCCCAAGATCTTGACTCAAATCCTTGCAATTCAAAGGTTTTCTTCAACTGTATTTTGCTTCGAACTAGCTTGTATAGTGTTCCATTTGCTTTGATATTGTGTGATCTGAAGTCCTCTGCATAGAGGCAACATTATTGTGCTTTCAATTTTTGAAAATCATTAAGTTCACTTGAACACCACAGAATTTCCACTTCTGATTTCTCTCAATCTAGAGATCTAGAATGGAATAGAGTGGTACAGGGGTGATGTACATCACCCCAGCTTTCGAATGATGTCTGGATTGTGCCATTTGGTTACCATTTTCATTTCTGCAAATTTTGGTTTTGGCCGGAAGTTGGCCGGAGAAGACGGTGGCGCTGGCCACCGTCTGGTCTCCAGATCAAATCAGGACCGTCCATTGCTTTTTCCAGATCTAATCTCATCCACCCAACGTTATGACTTTTTATTGGGCTACGTGTGATTCATTTGACTGAAGCGTATGATGGATGCGCACATGTAGTCCACATGATATGCCAGCTCATTTAATGAGCTATCATCCAACGTTCCGTGTTTTTCCATATTTTCTAATTTCTGATTTTAATTTTTTTATTTCTTTTAATTCCATTTTATTTAAAAAATTCATATCTCTCTCATTATTGGTCTAAAAATTATGGGACCAATTCCATTCTTCTCCTATTAATTTCTACTTTCTAAAAATGATTTTTAATATTTTTTATTTTATCATTTGATATTTTTTAGTAATTTTCTGTTTTCTGGTTATTTTTAATTCATTTTAAATAGTTTTTGATATCCAAAAAATACAAAAATATTTTTCCAACCTCTTTGAATGATGATAGATCTATGAAAAATATTCTCATCAATTTATTTGAGATTTTAGTTTAATTAGGTTATTTTTATGCATTTTTAATTGATTTAAAATAGTTTCTGACCTCTAAAAATGCTGAAATTTTTTGTCAAACTTTGTTTGACCTTGTTGAACTTGGGATAATTCTCTTGGACTTTTCAAAGTTGATTTGAAGTGAGTTTGAAGTTTGACCTTTCTTTATTATTTTAATTCAAGTTTTATTTTAAATATTAAAAATGTCAAAAATATTTTATTTGTTTCTTGACTTCTAACTCTCATTTTGCTTCTGTTTTCTATTGTTTGACCTTGATCTTCTCTATCTTTGGTCAATGCTTGTTGATTAGTATGTATCATTTCCATTAATGCACTTTAATTCTTCATCTTCTTCTTCTTCTTCTTCTTTTTTCTTCTTTTGATCAATGAGTTAAAGATTGATGGTTAGCATTGATACATGGAGGTTTAATCTTCCTTGATTCAAATCTAATTCATCTTGATCATGGATCAAGTGAATGGCTTTGCATTAGGGATAGATTGCTTCCTAAATCATGCAAAAAACCTAAATCAATACAAGATCATTTCTCATCTTCTTTTTGGCATGGCAAGTTGTTGGAGTTTGATTCACTAATCAAGACCTCTAACTTGTGTTGTTGCCTACATTATTATTGACCGGCCTCAGATAGTTGTGACTTCTACATAAGTCCAATTACGATTGCTTAACATAGCGCTAAATTTTCCTTATGGCACACTAACTATTAACACTAACCATTAACCATTAACATTTAATTCTTGCTCTTTACATTTATGCAATTTACTATTCTTGTACATATTATTCATTTGTTTTGCTCTTTGCTCACTTGAGCACATGTTTATGTTAATGCAATTTGCCTTTTGCTCACTTGAGCATATAATTGTGTATATATTATTGTGCTTGTGTTTTGTTTTGATTGTTGTGGACAAAATGCAAAGAAATGGACAAATGGACTTAGTTTCTAGGACTTTCCCTATGCAAATTGGAGTAAAAGAACCTTAATGTTGAAGATGGATTAGAAGGACCAAACCTCTAAACTCACTATTGTCCATTCTTGATTTACTTCATAGAATTCTTTGATGTGTGTGCTTTTGTGCTAGGGGATCCTATGAGAACTCAACTTGAAGAATCATTTCCATGTTCATCCAAAGTGAAAGATACAAGAGGCATTGGGGATCTTCTAAGAAGCTTGTTTGATTATGTTGATTGCTTGAGCTTATACTTATTTTGCTTGCATATTCCAAAGGATGGGAGCTACTTGGATCATCAATATGATCTCAAGAGAGGAACTCCATTTGTGGTCTTGTTTCTTATCCCTCATCTCTTGTATGCTTAGGACTTTAGCCATTCTTCTTCTTCCCCCACTCTAACCGAAGCCAAAACTTTTTGTGCAAACATTTAACACTTCTTTTCAAACATTAGAAACCTAAGCCTTATGCTTTTGATTTTCAAATTTTCTTTTCATAACACTTATTTTGAATTGAATCTTTAAATCAACTTTGACCATATTTTGTAAATACTTTTCATTGGTAAATACCACTCATTCAAATACCTTTTTTGTGGTTTCAATGGCCACTCTCTTAATCAAAACTTTTCATAACCTTTAGCTATTAGATTTGAGTTATCCTTGAGGTAGATGTAATACTCACTTATATCCTTAGTGATGGACAATGAGTCTTCCATGCTTATTATAGGGTTAACCCCTCACTAGCATGTTGAAGCTATCCTCACATGGTGGATTTGTGGTTTTAGGTCGAGTTTTCTCCCTTGGATAACAAAAGACCTTAAGGCTTTTGGACCAATCAATTCACCGACTCATTTTGAGATTTTTACCCCGAACTACGAGGTTTTGATCCAAATCTTTTTTAAGATGGTACGTAGGTGAAATTCTGGTATCAGATATAAGATGTCGAAGGTAATGTCACGACACTAATATCTGTTAACACAAATAGGATAAAGATACAGAATGGTAAAGCAAATGACACAAGTATTTGTTAACCCAGTTCGGTGCAACTCACCTACGTCTGAGGGCTACCAAGCCAGGAAGGAAATTCACTAAAATAGAATTAGTTCAAAGACTCTCCGTACACTTCAACAAGTTACAGTCTTTCTCACCTAATCTCTACCCGTTCAATTTCTACCTAAGCACTCTTAGATATGAGAACCCACTCACTTCCCAACAATCACACCTATGATCTTAAACAACAATCCCTTGAGAAAAGAAAATACTTTTCAATTACACACTCTTGATTTTACTTCACAGTTTCAATCAAGAAGACACACTCTTGATCTTGCTTCACAGCTTTGATCAAGAAGACACATACTCTTGCTTAACAGCTTTAAAGTGACAAATTACAACCACAAATCAGTCCAATTCAATCATCAATGGATGACTTGAATGGCTTACAAGTATCACGACTAAACAGACACAAACCCTAGCTCTCTGTCTATATTTCGCTCAGTATTGGTTGTGTATTCAAACAGGTTTTCTAAGTCCCTTTTTATAGAAGCTTTCAGCTGAGCTTGGACATCTTGAAAACCCTAAATCTATTTTCCAATTAAATCTTTTTATAACAGTTGGTTAGATCTCCTTGGAAAATAAGTAAATCTGGTTGTAATCCATGATTGAATGCGCCAGCTAATCAGATCTTCAATCATACAAAGATTGCCATTAATTGTGCAATCACAAAACACCAGACATTCACACTAAATGTTCTGTGTACAGGATGTCATGACATCGGGTCTGACATCCTGGAAAAATCCTGCATAAATTCATAATTCCATTTATAACTTCCAGCAGGTGCAACCATATCAGATTCCATGACTTTGTGTATGTCATCTGAAACAATCCTGCATGAACATGTCTTTCATTTAAGCTCCAGCAGGTACATCCAATATCAGAAGCCATGGCATTGTATGTGGCATTCTGAAACAATCCTGCATGAACATGTTCTGGAACTCCAGCAGGTACATAGGATATCTCATGTTAAGACATCACACATAACATCTTGTGAACATTCTTTGTTTTACCAAAATTGCTGCCAACACTTAGTATCAACAAACTCCCCCTTTGGCAAATTTTGGCTAAAACATATATCTGTCCTTTTTGTTCACAAGGTAAACTATCAGCAGTTAAACAACTTAACAGTAGTTTAAACAGTAGCAGAAGCAAAACAGTTACTAGTTATAGCTACTAGTAATACACACATGCACAAGGGTACTTCTCCTCCCCCTAAATTTGTGCAACACAAACAGAATTACTAGTTATGGATACAACTAGTAAGACACACAAATGCACAAGGGTACTCCTTCTCCCCATAAATCTGTGCACACAATAAACAGTCTCCATGAACATAACAGCTACTGTAACTCCAACACATGTACCATCCAGAATGTCATTCTGACATCTACTTCAATCAACACCACTTGTGCATCATATCAGACATCCTCTTTGACATCTGTAAACAGAACAACATTCTGTTTTAACACATGTGCACTTCCTTTAATAATAGTTGTCCTCCAGCTATATACATCTCACAACTTCCACAACAGCTTCCATATCAGCACTTCTCCCCCTTTTTAGTCAAAATTGACCAAAGGTGACCAATCAGACAAAATAAATGTCTATTAGCCTAGCAGAGAAAGTTAGATCAGATGTTATAACATTCAGCATGTTAAAACATAGTATTCAGGAAGTACAAACCATCATTATACACAGCTGTGATAGCTGAGATAATGAACAAATCCAAGGAACTCTTTAAGAGCCCTAAATATTACGAAACAGGCATCAATGAGGACTGCCACACATTACACAATTTCCAAAAAAAACAAAAAAACTCCATATAGCAACAACAGAACATCACCTAAAACATCAGACACAACAACTTCATAGTCTTCACAGCACACCTCATACAGTCTCCAGTCTTCCACACACAGGAGGGGGAACCATCAATCAGAGAATATTAACAACAAACTCTTTTACCAACCCCTCATAACATTGGGGTAGAGCTGCCACAGTCTTCATTAGTCCAACATTTTTGATCAAATCAATTACTTCCTTTACCTCTACAGCCTCTTTATCAAGCTCTCTTTCAACGGCTACTCTCCTCTGAATGACAAATTTCCATTTTGTAGCACCATCTTCTAAATGAAAGGAGATATTGTCAAGGTGCACAGCAGCAACTTTGCCAGGAGACTTCTGAACAGCCTGCCTTTTTGCAAGGGATATGTCTGGGACATCGTCTTCGACATCCTCCTCAGAGTAAGAGCTGTCTCTTTCTTTTCTTTTCCCAACCTCAACTTTGCTCCAGGATTTTGAGGGTCCTACACCAGCAGCCTTTTTCACTCTTGCTGTTCTCATTTTAGCCACACTTTTCCCTTTCCTAGTTCTCAGTTTCTCAGCTACACTAGGTTTTACAAGATGAACCAAAGGATCATCCTCTTCTTCAGAGCTTTCTTCCTCTAGGTCAATAACCTTCTCCTGAGACACATTTGGTTTCTTGCTAGGTAGGGTTTTACCTAGAGAGCATAGCCCTTCAGCAGCAACTTCCTTTTCTGATCTAGATGAGTCACCATCTTTATCAGCATGAGGTTCCTCCTCAGGAGAGGGGTCCCTTCTGGACAGAGGGGTAGAAACCCCTTTGACTTCATGCCCTTCACTTAGAATCCTAGTGACTAGGTTCCTTATGGCACGATCAGCATAATGCATGTATTTTGGAAGAGACGAGTTACCAGAGGTATTACCTTGCTTATCTCCAGCCTTGGAGGAGGGACCTGGGGTGTCGCCTGGTATCATGCAAAGTGGAGTAACGTCCATCACGTCTTCATCTACAAACTCCATGGAGGGAGTTTTTGCATGGTGAGAGGATTTTGAACCAGATGATGATGGATGTTGAGACATGTTGTAGGACTTTTGAGAAAAGTTTCTTTGCCTTAGTTGAGCTTCTCTGAGAAGTTGAATGGAAATGGAGATTGCTGTGTTTAGGTAGCGTGTGCTAAAGGAATAGATACTATTTTCAATGCTAGGGAATGATTTATCATTAATGTGGCTCTTTCTTTTAAAAGGACAGACACTATTTTTATTTCTTTTATTGTTCCACTTTAATTGCCACAATTTCACAAGAGTCCAAATCCCTAATTTTCCTCCCTCATATTAAATTTGAATTTCACCCAAATTCCTTGCAACCCTGTCTGCTAGTTCCAGTCCATGCTTTAGACCTCTGAATTTGTCTTCTACGAATTTTCTAATGAAGTGATAATAGCAACAATAGTACTTTGTCCATCTGTGCTGAGTCTGATTTTTGGACCTAGTTTCAGCATTCAGGTTATCATAATACAATGTCATGACATCGTGTGTGACATTATATGCAATCATCAATAGTTTCATCCAACCCAGTTGAGCCCAACTGCTTCCATCTTCTATACCTTTCACATGTGTAGAAGCAGGTGTCATTCCAATCTTTTCCACATTGTTCTTGGCCTTTTTGCTTCAAGATAAACATAAAGTCCCATGTGGCCTAGTCCTAACAGTTCCATTCTGCCTATGACTGGTCATATGTCCACCTATTTGATCTAACCTCTCAGTTGTTTGAGCCATCATAACCTTTTCTCCTCTGAGCTTCTGGTGTGACATCTTTGTCTGGCATTTCCCACAGACTTGTTTTTCATCACTCTTGAGAGCATTTATACTCATCCAATACTTTAAGGGATAATCCATTTGAGAGCTCCACATGTAGCAGTTGTCTTTGGTCCTGATTCCTTTCATAATCACTTCACTATTTTTGTCAAAGATTAGACATTCAGTTTTGGTGAAGTTAACATTCAGACGTTGATCACATAGTTGACTGATGCTTATTAGATTTGCAGTCAAGCCCTTAACTAGTAGAACCTTGTCAAGTTTAGGTACTCCAAGACAATCAAGCTTACATGTTCCCTTGATTTCACCTTTTGCTCCATCTCCAAAGGTTACATGGCTTATGGTATGATGATGCAGATCAGTTAGCAGGTCTTGGTTTCCAGTCATGTGTCTGGAACATCCACTATCAAAGTACCATTCTTCTCTGGATGAGATTCTGAGGGGAATGTGAGCTATCAGACCAGTAACATTAGTCTTAGGAATCCATTGTTTCTTAATTATAGGCCTGTGCTGTTTGGGTCTGGATTGATAGTGATTCTGATGATGAGTATGCCTAGGATAACCATACAGTTTATAGCAGAACGGCTTCAGATGACAAAATTTCCCACAGTGATGGCATCTCCATCTTTGGTGTTTCCTTTTCTGTTGTTTTCTCCTCTGATGTTGGAACATATGATGTGACATCACATGTTTACTTTTATTATGGATGCACTTAGGTTTGGCTTGAGATTTGGCACCAGTGTAACTGCTCTCAGGCTTTGAGTCATTATACCCAATGCCCGATTTGTCTCCTGTTACTTGTCCAGTTTGGAGAATCTTGTCTAAGGAGTCAGATCCATTGCTTAACATCCTTACATACTTGGTCATCTCTTCTAGTTTAGAATTTAGAAACATGACTTCAGTTTTAAACTTAGAGATGGTTTTCACATGGTCTACCTTCTCTCTTTCCAACTGTGCTATTTTCTGACTTTCAACTTGTGGGTTTTCAACAAGCTTGGCATTCAGAACTAGTGCTTCTGTTTATAAATTGGAGATGGTTTCCAAGTATTCTACCTTCTCATTCTCAAGTTGAGTTATTTCTTTCTTCTGGTTTTCAACCTGTTTGCTCAGCTCTACACTTTTGTGACACAACTTTTTGTAGGTATAGGCCAATTCTTCAAAGGTTACTTCACCATCACTTGAGTCTTCATCAGATCCCCATCTTCCTATCAAAGCAGTCACAAGATTTGCAGCCTCCTCTGTTTCACTCTCATCAGACCAAGTGGCAGCAAGACTCATCTTCTGTTTCTTGAGGTAGGTTCCACATTCAGTCCTAATGTGTCCATGCCCATCACATTCATAGCACTGTACCTCTTTGAGCTTCTCATCTGATCTTGCTCTTCTTCCAACATTGTTGGATTTACTGATGTCAAATGAGATGTTCTTGACATTTGTCTTAGATCTTACGTCCATTTTTTCAACAGTTTATTAAACTGTCTTCCCAGCATTGCTACTTCATTGACCAAATCTTCATCAACCTCCTGACTCTTTTCCTCTTCTGTGTTTGACATAAAGGCCATGCTCTTTGTTTTCTTTTCAAAACCATCATTCAATCCCATCTCAAAGGTTTGGAGGGAACCAATTAGCTCATCTACCCTCATGTTGGAAATGTCTTGAGACTCTTCTATGGCAGTCACCTTCATTGCAAATCTCTTAGGGAGTGACCTGAGTATTTTCCTTACTAGTTTTTCATCTGTCATCTTCTCTCCCAAGGCTCCTGAGGCATTAGCAATTTCAAGGATACTCATGTGAAATTCATGAATGCTTTCATCTTCTTTCATCCTTAAGTTTTCAAACTTGGAGGTGAGCAGCTGAAGCCTAGACATCTTAACCCTAGAGGTGCCTTCATGAGTGGTCTTGAGAATGTCCCAAGCATCTTTGGCCACTTCACAATTGTTTACTAACCTGAAAATATTTTTGTCTACTCCGTTAAATAAGGCATTCAAAGCTTTAGAATTTCCAAGGGCTAGATCATCCTCCTCCTTGGACCATTGCTCTTCAAGCTTCTTCTTAGTGGTGGCTTCTCCTTCTTTAGTAATGACAGGATGCACCCAACCTGTTAACACAGCTTTCCAAGCCTTGTTATCAAGAGATTTTAAAAAAGCTACCATTCGAGGTTTCCAATAGTCATAGTTAGAACCATCCAAAATTGGGGGCCTATGAACAGATCCTCCACCTCTCTCCATTGTACCAGAAAGTATTGTCCCTAGATCTCACCCAGAACCAGAGTAGGATGCCTGCTCTGATACCAATTGAAATTCTGGTATCAGATATAAGATGTCGAAGGTAATGTCACGACACTAATATCTGTTAACACAAATAGGATAAAGATACAGAATGGTAAAGTAAATGACACAAGCATTTGTTAACCCAGTTCGGTGCAACTCACCTACGTCTGGGGGCTACCAAGCCAGGAAGGAAATTCACTAAAAGAGAATTAGTTCAAAGACTCTCCGTACACTTCAACAAGTTACAGTCTTTCTCACCTAATCTCTACCCGTGCAATTTCTACCTAAGCACTCTTAGATATGAGAACCCACTCACTTCCCTACAATCACACCTGTGATCTTAAACAACAATCCCTTGAGAAAAGAAAATACTTTTCAATTACACACTCTTGATTTTACTTCACAGTTTCAATCCAGAAGACACACTCTTGATCTTGCTTCATGTTGGATGTACTGGATAGAGTATCGGGGTTTGTTATCGTCTCCATAGGGATTATGTGATATTGCCGCTGTTCGACAGTTGTTAAGTTCTTAACTTATAGTAACAAGGGGGTTTTAGTTTTCGGTTACGGTAGCTTGCATAAAAAGTAAGAAATTGCGGTAAAAGTTTTGGTTTTACGATTTGAGAAAGATTGTCAAAGTCAGGGTTCGACGATCACTTTGCATGCATATGTTCGATCAAACGAAACTCATAAACTCCATTAGATGATAAACACATCCACAAAGTCCTCCCAATGTGTTTATTTCTAACACACATTATGGTTTTTCCCATTTTGATTCATTGTTGATCTCTCACACAATCTATCAAAATGACAACTTTTAGGTTTAACTTTTTTAGTGAACAAACTCACTGATTACTATCTCTAGCTAAAGAACAAAGATGGATGAAAACTTAGGTAAAGAGTTGGAAAACACCTTTCAATGATAAACCAACACAAAGAGTTATCAATAAAACAAGGTTTTCACCATACATTCATAATCAAAGAGTTTACAAATGAAGATCAATCCATATACATACAAAGCTTATGATCATCTACATCTAACCTTGACAAAATGAAGGACTTAGCTACTCATTTTCATGGTAGCTTGCACAACAAGTTTCGGAAGAAGGTTGATCAACATCCGAGTCGAAGAATCGAGATTGGATGGGAATCCACCTTCTTTTTGTGAAATATTGTCAAGAGAAGAAGAAGAATGAGAAAAAAGGGGTTTCTAAGCCAAAACAAGTAAAAAGATGATCCCAAGAAAAATGAAGATAAAAAGATGTTGTTCAAAAAAGTAGCCCCTGCTACTTATAGTACTGGTTACTGAGCTGTCATGCTCGCTAGGCGAGCAGAATGGTTCGCCTAGCGAGCCCCAAAATAAGTCACCAAAATAGCCTGCGTCCAGAGGAATCATCCCAGAAAAGTTGCACTGTTCGCTAGGCGAACAATCCTTCGCTAGGCGAAGCCTTCACTTCTCTCATTCGCACCAGCGAGTCTTGATGTTTTGCTACTGGAATTGTTTGCTAGTTGCTCGCTGGATGCTCGCCTAGCGAAGCTTGATGTTTATACCACTGGAAGTGTTCGCTACTTCCCTCGCCACAACGAGTTTTGATCATTTTGCTACTGTAAAAATCTGGGAGTGCTCGCTGGCATCTCGCTGCGTGCTCGTCTAGCGAGTACTTCGCTACCTCGCTCGCCAAGCGAGCTTGCTGATGTTTGCTTTCTTTCTTGGTTCCTTTGCCATCTTTCTTGTGCCTTAGTTTTCTACTCTTTCATGCCTAATTTCTGCACAATAACACACAAATTAAAGGTACCAAGATCATTTCACATAGTTTTGCAAATCAACAAAAGCAAGGGCGGTTCCGAACACTTTTTCGACAAAAAGGAGTGAAAGATGCCCACATTTGATAGCTCAAATAAGCAAACTTGGGCATCTAACAACTCTCCCCAACTAGATTCTTGCTTGCCTTCAAGCAAAGTATGCCTCTTGATGGACAAGAGGATTTTTTTAAAGAAAAAAGTTTCTCCAAAATCGGATAAAATGGCTCAAACACAAGAGAATCAACCAGACACAAGCTCCCAATGGTTAGAATAACACAATACACAAGAACTAAAGCCTTATAGCAATGCAAAACATGTATCAATCCACAACAATGTTATCCTAAATGAAACACCCTATCTCTCCTCTTCAAATAAGGATTGAAGAAATGACATGTTTGCAACCGCGGGGACAATTTCACTCTCCAACAAACAATGCACAAGTCAATTCAATTCATACAATGTCTAACAATTATAAATGAAAATGCGGAAGCACGAAGATCCCTAAGGTCTTTTCCGGTTGTAGCTTTGTCGGGTTTACAAACAAGGGTCATATCTAAGGCCATTGAAAACGAACTTGCCGATGCAAAAGAGACATTCACTGTACAAGCTATTCACACATCTCAACTTCGTTCCACTTATTTCTCATTTGAAACCTTCACAACTCTTATTTCACAACTCAATTTTGTTTTTCACTATTTTTCTTCCAAGCAAGCATTCATTTTCATTTTCTTTATTTTTTTCACATCGTATTCACAAAACAGATGTTTCTGTTTTCTAATTAATTTTTTTTTCAATGCTTGCTCGGTTATTCAAGAGTTGTGGCACCTACCGATTATCATTTTCGTTCTCCCCAACTTATCTTTTACTCACCCCAAGTGAATGCTCTTGACTTTTTACGGCAAAAGAACAATTATCAAAAATTTCAGGGTTTCAAGAAAATAGATTTTGACATCTCGCCTTATTTCAAGCAGAGATTCAACTGTTTAAGCTCAAAGGGGTTCACGAATACTCTCTGCTCACGGGTAAGTTGTATTTGGAACTGGTTGTGCTCGAAAGAAAACAAGCACCTTGATCATTTCTAATTGCTTCCACAAATTCACAATAATAAAAGACAAAGCATGAATCAAATGAATCAACACAGTTTATTAGAATCCAGCATTTTAGTGTACAATGGAGGTTTCCTCACAATTTGTGGTTCTAAGTCCTAGGTGAATCATTCATTCAATTATGTTGCAAAAGGAACAATATTTACTTATGAAAAGAGTAAAGTTCTTAATGCATTCTAAAATTCTAACCGGAGGTAACCATGTACCTTAGCATTATTCGCTTGTTTATTTTTATCATCGCCATCCAAGCTCGGATGCACCTTCATTGGATACTTCTTTAAGGAGCAACCAATCTAGAAGGTTTGACCCTCAACAACCAAAAATTTATTAAACAAAAGAAATTCAAACCAAACACAATAATTTAAAACATAAACAATAACCATCACTTCAAAATGTTAAAATGTGCGTGGGGGACAAAACACCCCAAAAAGTACATAACCAACTACCAAATATCTGAAAATAAAAGAAAATAAAACATAACATAAAAAAAACAAACTTTGTCCTCATAGGACTCAGAACCCTCTTCACTTCCGGCCTCAGAACCGGAACCATCATCATCATCATCATCAGCACCACCAGAACCAGAAGCACCAGAAGCATCAGCACCCGCCCCCTCTCCGAAAAAAGGCCTGTCCTCAGGCCAGCTAGCATGTTGCAGGAACTGCTCACGCGTCATCATAGGATGCTCTCCAGAAGGGTCACGTACCTGCAACTGTAATAACTGCATAGAGTCATGAATATCAATCATGGCGCACTGAGTCGCCGCCATCCAATCCCAATTATAATTGCAAACAGCCTGCTGAAAAGGATCAAAACCCTGAGAAAAAGCACCAGGACCATCAGAAGCCCCGGTATCACCAGCACCTGTACTACCCCTGAAGTTCTTCGGCTTACAGTACTTGGCCACATATCGATCGTCGATGGCAGACAGAATCCTAACCTAACTGCGGAAGGGTAGCTTCACCCTCGACTGTTGGCACAAAGCCATGATGAGACAAGGAAAAGCAAGGGGGCAGTTAACTCGCGCCCCCGACTTCAACCCACTCTCAACCACAAACTTCATCTCAATTGCTATGATTCGAGCCACATCGATCTGTATATTAGTGAGAATACAGTGGACCAAGTGTGCCACTGGGATCGGCACGGTCGACGTGTCTGACTTGGGCTTAATATTGGTCAGAACCAGCACCAAAATCAACTGAGCCAAGGGAATCATATCCTCCCGATGGTACCTCACAGGAACCCCAGATGGTTTCACCTCAACTGACTTTCCCTCAAACAACAGGGTTGTAGAAATAGAATCAGTGTCCCTGTGGAGCCTCAGATCTCTGTGGTATGCATCCCTCTCATTAGCTCCCAGATGGAGCGGTTCACCAAGCACTTGGTTGATAGCATCCCTATCAAAAGCGACCTGACGTCCTGACACTCTTGTAGTCCAAGTGAAAGGCTCGTCGTCATTCGGCAGCGCGTTCGCATAGAACTCACGCACTATCTCAATATCATAGCTTTCGAGTTGAGAGATCAACCTATCCCATTTCTTACTATGTATCAACCCTGCAAATGTCATATACTCGCCTTGTTCGTTGATCAAAAACCTCTTCTCAGGTAAAATTTTCCTTTTTTCCAACGCCACATAACGTGCGGCTTGCTTCGGCCCAACGAATTTATCTGTGTCAAATTGAATTGGCACAGTGCGGGAAGTGCTCCCGACCTTTCTCTTTTTTGCAGAACTTGACCTGGATGCCATCTGTAAAATCATAGAAAAGAAACAGCACACAACCATAAAACAGATTAGAGATCAAAACAGGAACACCAAATACTGTCCTGGTCGCTACAGCTTCGCTTAGCGAGGACCTAGTGAAGATTCGCTACGGGTTCGCTTAGCGAAGTGGCAGCGAATGCTCGCCACAGATTCGCCTAGCGAGCTTGCTAGCGAATGTTACGGGATTCTGAGTTCTCCATTGTTAACAATCCAATTTCAAAAAACCCTAACTCTAATGGTACCCATTTCAGAAACAAAGTAATGTAACATGATATGAATCGTTCTAAACATACATGCAAACCTAAACATACATACAAAAGCTAATGATACCCAATCTCCCAAATTCAACCTTAATGTCTCATTCTTCAGAATTTACAACTTGAAAGCACAAAGGAATGGAGATAGAACAAACCTGATTGGAGAGGTTGATGGATTCTGAAATGCAACAAATTAGGGTTTGCACAAGGATGATTCTCAAAGCTATTGTGTGAGATGGAAGTGCAAAGTGTGAGAGTGAGAGTGAGTTCGTGAGGTTCAGACTAAAACAATTTAAAATGGTTTTGGGCCCAAATGAGTGGCCCTCTGAAAATTAAAATAAGTTTTGTCACGCAACATTCACTACTGTCTTCGCCTAGCGAGCAACTAGCGAATCAGCTCGCTACTGTCTTCGCCCAGCGAGCAGCTAGCGAACATGACAGGATTTTGTTTTTTTCAAAACAGCATGCACAACACATTTCATCTAGGTTCCATCAATTTAAACACCAATACCACACAACAGAAAGCTGTAAATTCTTACAATGTTGGGGTGCCTCCCAACAAGCGCTTGTTTAACGTCGGATAAGCTCGACGGTTCGAGATGCTCACAGAGGAGCATCCAAGCAGATTTCACATCTCTCGCGATCCACAAGACCGCCAAGATAAATCTTCAAACGTTGGCCGTTAACCGTCCAACTCTCTTTCTTCTCCAAGTCCTCAATGACAACAGCCCCATATTCTTTGACTTCTTTGACACGAAATGGCCCGGACCATTTAGATTTCAATTTTCCGGGGAATAGCTTCAACCTGGAATTGAACAAAAGGACCAAATGTCCGGGCACAAATTCCTTCTTCCTAAGCTTTTTGTCATTCTGCTTTTTCACCTTTTCTTTGTACAACCAACTCGAGTGATATGCGGCATTGCGCATTTCTTCCAACTCAAGCAATTGCACTTTTCTTTTTTCACCGGCCAAATCCTTATCAAAGTTCAATAATTTCAGATCCCACAAAGCTTTGTGCTCCAATTCGACCGGCAAATGGCAAGTTTTACCAAATACCAATTGAAAAGGAGTTAGCCCAATTGGAGCTTTAAAAGTGGTACGACATGCGCATAAAGCTTCATCCAATTTTTGCGACCACTCTTTTTTAGAATTTGACACGGTTTTTTCAAGAATTCTCTTAATCTCACGATTAGAGACTTCGGCTTGAACGTTTCCTTGTGGGTGATACGGAGTCGCCACTCTATGTGATACACCGTAATGTTTCAAAACGCTTTCTAACGGTGCATTACAAAAGTGCGACCCTCCGTCACTAATCAACACACGGGGGGTTCCAAAATGGGAAAATATGTTTTTCTTCAAAAAACTTATTACCGTTTTAGCATCCGCCCGAGGTGAGGCAATCGCCTCAACCCACTTAGAGACATAATCAACCGCCACAAGCATATATTCATTACCATATGAGGGTGGGAAGGGTCCAACAAAGTCGATACCCTAACAATCGAATACTTCAACCTCTTGGATGTTTTGGAGAGGCATCTCGTCTCTCTTACCAATCCCACCACTTCTTTGGCAACTGTCACAACTTTGCGCATGGGCATTTGCGTCTTTGAAAATAGTAGGCCAATAAAATCCTGACTGAAGGACTTTAATGGCCGTTCTTACCCCATTGTAGTGTCCGCCGTAAGGCGAGTTGTGACAATGCCAAAGAATGCTTTGCGCTTCATCGCCAGTAACACACCTCCTTAAAAGGTTATCACCACCCAATTTAAACAAGTATGGGTCGTCCCACACGTAGTACTTAGCATCCGAGAGAAATTTCCTTTTTTGGCTCGAAGTTAGGTCGGGAGGCACCAAACCACTAGCCTTATAGTTCGCAAAGTCCGCAAACCACGACCTACTTTGAACTTTGAAAAGTTTTTCATCAGGAAACTCTTCCCGGATTTCCTTCTCGGAAGCGGTAACCTCCACATTAACTAAGTGAGATAAATGATCCGCCACCAAATTTTTCGATCCTTTCTTGTCTTTGATTTCAACATCAAATTCTTGAAACAAGAGGATCCAACGGATGAGCCTTTGCTTCGAGTCCGGTTTGGTGAGCAAATATTTAATCGCCGAGTGGTGGTATACACTACGACCTTTGAACCAATAAGATAGGACCTAAACTTTTCAAGTGCATACACTATCGCAAGTAATTCTTTTTCAGTGGTGGCATAGTTAACTTGAGCCTCATTAAGAACTTTACTTGCTTAGTGTATCGCATGAAAAATTTTCTCTATTCTTTGGCCTAATACCGCTCCGATTGCATAGTCGCTCGCATCACACATGAGCTCAAAATTTAAATTCCAATTTGGAGCGACTATAATTGGAGCGGTAACCAATTTTTCCTTTAAAATTTCAAAAGCTTGTAAACACTCATCGGTTAAAAGAAATACACGATCCTTAGCTAGCAAGTTACTCAAAGGCCTAGCTACCTTTGAGAAGTCTTTGATAAAGCGCCGATAGAAACCGGCGTGCCCCAGAAAGCTTCGGACTCCCTTCAAATTCACCGGAGGAGGCAACTTTTCAATCACTTCAACTTTAGCACGATCAACTTCAAGCCCTCTTGAAGAGACTTTATGGCCAAGCACTATCCCCTTGGTCACCATGAAGTGGCACTTCTCCCAATTAAGAACAAGATTTGTCTTCACACATCTTTCAAGAACCGTTTCCAAGTTATCCAAGCATAGACCAAAGGAACCACCAAATACGGAGAAGTCGTCCATAAAGACTTCCATTGTTTTCTCGATAAGGCCGGCAAAAATAGCTTGCACACATCTTTGGAAAGTCGCTGGTGCATTGCACAACCCAAAGGGCATTTTACGGTATGCAAAAATTCCAAAAGGACATGTGAAAGCCGTCTTTTCATGATCGACCGGGTCAACCGCAATTTGGTTATACCCGGAATAGCCATCTAAGAAACAATAGTATTGTTGCCCATAAAGTCTTTCTAACATTTGATCCATGAACGGGAGTGGAAAGTGATCTTTTCGAGTTGCGGTATTCAACCGCCTATAATCAATGCACATACGCCACCCCGTTGCCACTTTTGTCGGGATCAACTCATCCTTTTCATTTCGAATCACGGTAATGCCACCTTTCTTTGGAACCACATGCACAAGACTAACCCATGGGCTATCCGAAATCGGGTAAATCATTCCCGCATCCAATAACTTAACAACTTCCTTTCTAACAACTTCCTTCATAGTAGGATTTAAGCGGCGTTGCGGTTGAGCTACCGGCTTAAAGTCCTCTTCCATTAAGATCTTATGCATGCAATAGGAAGGACTAATTCCTTTAAGATCGGAAAGAGTCCAACCCATGGCTTCTTGATTCTTTTTCAAAACATTGATCAAACGGGCTTCTTCATTCTTTGACAAAAGATTGCTTATGATAACCGGCTTTGCTTCGGTCTCGTCAAGGAATGCATACTTCAAATTAGAAGGTAACATTTTCAATTCAATCGGCGATTTTTCTTCATTAACCTCCTTCTTCAATACTTCCTCCTTAACTTCCCACGGGTGTAATTCTTTTAGATTATCAAGTTCCCTTAGGCATTCATCAATAGCTTGCTCTTCTTCAATTGTGAAAACTTCAAAGGAGTCATCAAGAGCTAACTCCATAGGAGATATCTCATGAACATGTTTAGAAACTTCAAAAGTTGCCTCTTCGATCACATCAATGCGAAAGCTATCACGACTATCCTTTGAATGCTTCATGGCTTCGAATAGATCAAAAGTAACTTCTTCATTTTGGACCCTTACTTTCATCAAACCGTCGTCAACGTCAATCATCATGCGTGCGGTTTTCATGAATGGTCGGCCATGAATAAGCGGAGCATCATCATCCTCTTCCATATCAATCACAATGAAATCAACCGGGAAGAAGAATTTGTCAACTTTGACCAATACATCTTGGGCTAACCCATGAGGATGGGTAGTCGACTTATCGGCCAATTGCAAAGTCATCCGGATGGCCTTCATTTCAATGTTGCCAAGCCTCTTCACAATAGACAATGGTATTAGATTAATGCTTGACCCCAAATTAATTAGCCCTTTTCCGACATAGAAATCACCAATTGTAACCGGCAAAGTAACTCGTCCCGGGTCAACCTCTTTCCTTGGAAGTGTCCGTTGAATGATTGCACTACAACTAGCATCTAGGACAATTGTCTCCGGTTCCGTGTACCTCCGCTTTTTAGTAAGTATGTCTTTCATAAATTTCGCATACTTAGGCATTTGCTCCAATGCTTCGGCAAACGGAATGTTCACTTGAAGTTGTTTGAATATATCCATGAACCGGGCGTAATGCCGTTCATTCTCCCTCTTAGATGGAGCATGTGGATACGGAAGGTTTTGGATTGGAGTAGCGCCCACTACCTCCTTTCCTTTAGAAACTCTAGAATTCCTCTCTCTTTTCTTTTTTACTCCCTCCACCTTCACTTCATCACTCTTATTTTTTTCAACTTCCACACTTTCTTTATTTTCTACTTCACCATTTTTTTTATTCTTTTCAACTTCTTCCTCACTCCACTCCCCAACTTCACCATCAATGCTATCCTCTATTTTTTTCTCCTCATCTATTTTCTCATCCTCTCTTTTTTAACTCTCATCTCTTTTTTTACTCTCACTAATCAACTCCCTTCCACTTCTCGTTGTTATCGCTTTACAATGCTCTTTTGGATTCGTTTGCGTGTTCGCCGAAAAAGAAGGTTCGGGTTGTTGTTCCGCTAGTTGTTTAGCAAGTTGCTCTTTTGATTACCGCATCGTTGCTCTTTTGATTAGCCATCGACAATTGCATAAATTGTGTCAATGTCTCTTCTAACTTTGAAGTCACGACCGGCGGTTGTTGAGGTTGGTAAGGATTTTGACGGCTAGAAGTACCACCCCCATAACCTTGGTTATGGTGATAGTTAGCCCTTGGTTGGAACCCTTGATTCCCTTGAAAGTGTTGTTGTTGATTTTGAGGATGTTGTTGACATGGTTATTGTTGTTGTTGCCTCGGTTGGTAGTCTCGTTGGTTCACCATGTAATTCACCTCTTCGAACCCGGGAGGTGGACAAAACCCGGTGTCATGATCACCCTTGCAAAGCTCACAACAAGTTATTTGTTTAGCTCTTGAAGGCTCTTTCAACTCTTTTATTTGTTGAGTTAAAAGTTCAACTTGTTGTGAAATGAGTTTATTTTGGGCAAGAATCGCATCGTTTGTCCCAAGTTCAAGCACTCCCGGTTTCTTCAAAGTGTTGCCTCTACTTTGACTTTGGAGGTCATTTAGAGCCATACGGTTAATGATATCAGTAGCTTCTTCGGTGCTTTTAGACAACAAAGAACCACCTGAGGTAGCATCTAATAAAGTCTTGCAATTAGGTTGAAGGTCATTCTTGAAAATGTGGATTTGCGTCAATTCGTCAAAACCATGCCCTTTGCACTTTCGAAGCATGGATTTAAATCTCTCCCATGCCTCATTCAATGATTCGTTGCCTCCTTGCGAAAACACAGAGATAGCCGTTTTGGATTCCATGAACCGGTTGTGGGAGAAAAATCTTTCAATGAACTTCTCTTCCAACACGTTCCAATCCGTCATGACTGCAGGTGTTTGATCCAAGTACCAATCTTTGGCTTTGCCTAGCAAAGCATGAGGAAATAGTATTTTAAACAACGGTAGCTCTTGAGCTTGATCAACTCCAGTTGCCAATGCCATCTCGTAAAATTTGGTGAGAAAAGCAAAGGGGTCTTCATGGTCCATTCCGGTGAATGGACTTCCGTATAGCAAGTTAAGAGTTCCCATCTTCATCTCGGCTTGCCTTCCCGTGTGGTTGGCAAACTGAGCTGTATTCCTTGAACTGTTGACACATGGTGTGGAAACGGGCGGTGGTGGTGGTGGATCCATGATAGGTATGAAAGGGTGTGTGTGTGTTGTAGAAGAACCTTCTCCTTGCTCTTGTCGTTGTCTAGCTTGTTGCCTCCTTTGTCTCGTTCTGCTATTCAGTCTCCTTGCAGTTCTTTCAATCTCGGGATCAAAAAGAAGTTGGTCCTCAGGAACCTGCCATCGCATAAAACGAAAGCTGCACACTAAACCAAACAAATTAACAAGCACAAGTCAAAAATTCAGGAGTTAAAAATTTAGCAACTATTGCGATGCTCACAATATCAATTCACAATCCCCGGCAACGGCACCATTTTGTTGGATGTACTGGATAGAGTATCGGGGTTTGTTATCGTCGCCACAGGGGTTATGTGATGTTGCCGCCGTTCGACAGTTGTTAAGTTCTTAACTTATAGTAACAAGGGGGTTTTAGTTTTCGGTTACGGTAGCTTGCATAAAAAGTAAGAAATTACGGTAAAAGTTTTGGTTTTAAGATTTGAGAAAGATTGTCAAAGTTAGGGTTCGACGATCACTTTGCATGCATATGTTCGATCAAACGAAACTCATAAACTCCATTAGATGATAAACACATCCACAAAGTCCTCCCAATGTGTCTATTTCTAACACACATTGTGGTTTTTCCCATTTTGATTCATTGTTGATCTCTCACACAATCTATCAAAATGACAACTTTTAGGTTTAACTTTTTTAGTGAACAAACTCATTCATTACTATCTCTAGCTAAAGAACAAAGATGGATGAAAACCTAGGTCAAGAGTTGGAAAACACCTTTCAATGATAAACCAACACAAAGAGTTATCAATAAAACAAGGTTTTCACCATACATTCATCATCAAAGAGTTTACAAATGAAGATCAATCCATATACATACAAAGCTTATGATCATCTACATCTAACCTTGACAAAATGAAGGACTTAGCTACTCATTTTCATGGTAGCTTGCACAACAAGTTTCGGAAGAAGGTTGATCAACATCCGAGTCGAAGAATCGAGATTGGATGAGAATCCACCTTCTTTTTGTGAAACATTGTCAAGAGAAGAAGAAGAATGAGAAAAAAGGGGTTTCTAAGCCAAAACAAGTAAAAAGATGATCCCAAGAAAAATGAAGATAAAAAGATGCTGTTCCAAAAAGTAGCCCCTGCTACTTATAGTACTGGTTACTGAGCTGTCATGCTCGCTAGGCGAGCAGAATGGTTCGCCTAGCGAGCCCCAAAATAAGTCACCAGAATATCCTGCGTCCAGAGGAATCATCCCAGAAATGTTGCACTGTTCGCTAGGCGAACAATCCTTCGCTTCTCTCATTCGCACCAGCGAGTCTTGATGTTTTGCTACTGGAATTGTTCGCTAGCTGCTCGCTGGATGCTTGCCTAGAGAAGCTTGATGTTTATACCACTGGAAGTGTTCGCTACTTCCCTCGCCACAGCGAGTTTTGATCATTTTCCTACTGTAAAAATCTGGGAGTGTCGCAACCTGAAAAATACAGAGGTGCGAAAAAAAAAACAACCAGCGAAAGAAAATGACAGAAGAGTCGCCACCGTACATTATTTATCCCAAAGGAGGGAAAGGAAACGCTCGAAGTAAAACTGGAGAAAGGAAAGGAAAAGACAAGGTCTCGCAACCAAATCTTGGGTTCGGGAGTCGATTATGCGAAGGGAAGGTATTAGCACCCCTACGCATCCGTAGTACTCTACGGGATCTACTCTTGTTGTTCTTGTCTAAAGGGTGTGTGTTTATCTAATGTACTATTTACTAAAAGGGTCAAGAGAAAAATGACTCGCACAGATATCGGATCCATTGCATACGTATCTCATCTGAATATGAGAATCAGAGTCTTCGTAGCTCGGCTACCTAAGGGTTAAGGATAAGTGTGCTCGCTAAGACATTGCGTCTTATGCCTACGTATCTCATCGGGAATGAGAATCAGAGCAAAACGTAGTTCAAACTAACTACGGGAACAAAAGTCTCGATTGCAACTAGGGCAAGAGAAAGGGAAAGGTCTCGATCGCAACGAGGGCGAGAGAAAGGATCGCAACAAGGGCGAGAGCAAACAAGGATTAGTTGTTAGTCGTTAGTCAAACTCGGCAAGACATCGCATCTTGTGCCTACGTATCTCATCTGAACATGAGAATCAGAGTTGCCGTAGTTCGGCTACATAGGGGTTGCCATCTGAACATGGACTTACAAAGGAGGACACCAGTTGTGTCAAAGGAGAGTGGGCAATGTGTTCACGTCCTAGCAGTAGGTGTCGCAGCTCGCTGAATCGAGTTTTAGGCAGTTACCTCTTTGCAATAGGACGGATTGACATGCCACAGGATCGGAGACGCACGAAAGGTCTAAAAGAAATGGGGAAGTTCTGCCCTAGAGTTGTCATGCAATATGTACTTAAGTGTTAGGATTTACAAATCTACACCCGGAAAAGCGCCATCTATCTCTACTCAACAATCGTGGACGAAACATTGTTTTGTATCTCTTATGACAATACATCTTTCATCTTAAAAGGTTTTTGATTGGTCGCACGGCGGCGAGAAAAAAGAGTTTGATTGGTTGGATGTGCTTTGAGTGATGGCGAGAACCAGGATTGGCGAGATATACATCTCGAATCCTAGCCTCAGGAGTGCATGGTATACACCATGTTCCATTTCCATCTTTATTTGCAAAAGTGTTTAATAGAGAATTAAGTGTTTTGAATTTGATTGTGAAAGGGTTTGGAGAAACCGCATTGACAATTTTAGGCGATGGCGAGAGCTAAGATTGGTGAGATATACATCTCGAATCCTAGTCTCAGGAGTGCATGGTATACACCATGTTCCATTTCCACCTTTATTGAAAAAGTGTTAAATAAGAATTAGGTATTTTGAGTTTTTGTTGTGAAAATGACTTGACCTAGATCAAGTATTGATGGACGTTTGAGAAAGATTTGAATGAGTGTTTGATAGAGCAAAGTGGATAAATTGGATGATGGCGAGAGCTAGGATTGGCGAGATATACATCTCGAATCCTAGTCTCAGGAGTGCATGGTATACACCACGTTCCACTTCCACCTTTATTAAAAAAGTCTTGACTTATGAATTAATATTTTTTGAGTTTTTATTAGAGAAAATGGCTTGACGTTGAATCAAGTATTTGATGAAAGTTTGAAAGAAAAGGAATAGAATAGGAGGGTGAAATGAATTGATTTGTTTACTGAGAAAATACTCGACGTTGGATCGAGTCATATTTTTGTATTTTTTCAGAAATGGTGGATTTTACTCTTTGGTTAGTGTCTAGAACAAATAGAGAAATAAAACAATACAACATTATATACACATTGGGAAAGTGGGGTACATTTTGTCAAATGGGGATTAAAAACCATGAAATAATTAAATCAGGCCCAAACAACAAATGATGCGAAATATGAGTGTAAGTGCAAGAGAACCGGCTCATTGTAAGAAAGCCCAAGAGTAAGCTATGTGAGGTTGATGGCGATGCTTAAAAGCAATCGACTTACAAGGGTATGGAAATGGGCTCAATATTAAATCGAGAAAAATATGATTTTTATAGCTTTCAAATGGTTTCGAATGTATGATGAAATTAAAAGAAAGTAGATCAACCATGAGTATAATAAAAATATAAACATAAAATAAAATGCTAAAAGAAAAATAAAATACTAAAAGAAAAAATAAAATGCTAAAAGAATAAAAAAACTAAAAGAAAAAGATGCTCAATACAGGTATCGAACCCACTACACTAAAGACCATGAAATCACCCCTCTCCACCAGACCACTCATGACTAGTTGTTATTTTGATGCTATACTGGATAAATAAACTAAAATGGATTAAAAATTAGAATTAAAATAAAAAAACTAATAAAAGAGAAAACTGTTGGACTACCAGTAACTGAACCCAGCCGCTTGGCTGTTGGGTTATCAATGGGGAATAAGTTGGAAATAGAAAAAACAATTATTACCTAATATCCTATGAATTTTAAACTTTCAAAACTTATTCTGTTAAAAAAATAAATTAAAGAAAAATAAATAAAAAGATGGGATAGTAACAGAGGCCTCATGAAATCGCCCTCTCTTTCGCGTCCTCTCTTCTCTCAATCACTACCAGCAAGCTCTCTCCCAACCTTCAATGAAATCGCTCCCTCACCGCTCTCTCAATCTCCAATCTCACTCAATCGCTCACCTAATCTCGCGTTCAACCCTCTCTCTCTCAAAATCGCTCAATCGTCCTCAACTAATCTCTCTCAAACTCAGACGCTCATTCAAACTCAAGTGCTCAACAAAAGAAATCTCACCTTTGGCGACGACGAATCAAGTGAGCTTCAATCTTCTTCCTCCTTTCCGATACCGGTTTTTTTGATTTGGGATTTAGGGTTTTGATTCGCTCTGAAGTTTTTAATTCCGCCTCCCAGTTTTTCGTTGTCAATTCCCCCTCTGATTCGCTCTCTCCTTTTATGCTCACAGATTAGGGTTTCAATTGGTATCTTTGGTGTTCCAGAAGAGTAATTCTGCAAACCACTTTGGATGTTCTCAGAATCAAATTGCCCTGTTTAATGCTGGATTGGTGTGATGGAGAATTACGGTGCATTTTTTAGTACTACTCTTGCAATTGCGATTCTCTGTTTTTGTCCTGGGGTTAAGTCAACACCTCTCATCCCAACATGAGTGTCATAACCGTGAGGCAAACTGCTAATAAAATGATGAGCATTTGCTATTCTTGCCGCTTCTTTCATCTCAGCTTCACTGGCATTGTGTCTTGCATATATAATGTTTTCCCTTATGGTTGTTGAGAAGATAATAGGTTCCTGCTGAATCAGACCGGGGTGGCTCCTCAACCATCTCAAGTTATAGAGCTTTAAATCCCTTCCATCCAGTAAAACTTGGCCCGCAACTGGATCATAAAATCTTTGCATCAAAGATATTATAGTGCTCTTTCCTGACCCTGAAACTCCAACAACAGCAACTGTTTGGCCTCCATTCATTTTCAGACTAAAGTTGCTCAATACTAACACTTCAGGACGTGATGGATAACAAAAATCGATATTTTTTTTTAACTCGATGCTTCCATATACATTGGGTGGCTTCAAAGCTTTGTTATCGTCAGGATCAATTTTAGGCTCACGGTCTATAATGTCAAACACTGATATGAGGGATTTCCATCGTTTAAGTATGTAAGGAGCCAATCCAAAAGGCTCCACAAGGGCAAATGTGGCAAAGGAGAAAACCATGTACTCCCTCAGTGTAGTGGATGGATTGATGTAACCATTCCTAATACATATTGCAGTGTACCAAAGTAGAAGGGCATTACAAGCAAAAAGTAGAAACTGTGAAAAGCCAAATGCAAAACCAATCCCCATCCCATGAAGAAAGCTCTGCTTAAATATTTTCTTTAACTGCAGCCTATAGAGCTCCATTACCTTATTTCCGGCACAAAATGCAGCAACAGTGTATATATTTCTAACTGCATCTTCAAGAACTAACGATGCTTTTCTGTGCATTTCTTGTATGCCTCTTGAAAATCCAGCTAGCCACAATTTAAATTTCTGATTTCGGTAAACTGGTCGATGCAACTGTCTAACAAGGTCGTTCGCAGCTCTGAGTGGTAATGGTTGCATTGTAAATGTTTTGCCACTTCCTGTCTGACCATATGCAAAACAGGTAGCTTTACAGTATCAAGCTTTCCTCCCCATTGTGACGTGCCATATGATGCTTGCTATGAATGCTTATGCATACTATGATGTGATGCAGGGCGCTAATGCATGGCAGCTGTTCTTTTTTGAATAATTGTGTTTCTTGCAGGTCACAGGTTCCTTTACTTGGTTACCAAACTGGAATCCATTGTTGCTTGCAAGTTGTTCAATCCCTGCCTCGTATCACCATCAGTTAGTGGATACAAGTACGTAGTACTAGAAGCATAATGACCATCATTGTCGGTAACAATACGACTCCTTTGCAAAATCAAACCAACAACAGGTGCACTTAAACTCTTTAGCTTCTTATTAACCTCCTTTCTAGTTCAAATACTCCTTCACATAATCAAATTATGGACTTCCGCAGGAACAGAAGCAGACATGTAGAGGTTCCATTTTGAGTACATTTCACGAGTTTTCATAGGCATAATCCAAGGCAAAACCAATACAACTGTAACAGTAGTAAATGTCAGAGTGGCATAAAAAACTTGAACTGAAAAGGTGGCACCCTGAAATCTCCAGATGAAAGCATCTTGAAGTCTCCAATCACAATTTTGTAATCCATTAATCTGTCAAAGAACAAGTCCCTGGGCAAAACTGTAGTACTCGGGATGCTCAAGTCTACAACTCTCAATTGGTGCAAATGTTTTAACTGAGAAAGAAATGAAATTTGACTTTGGTTTGGTGCAGATTTGGCTTTGCAACCAGTTGGTGCAGCAGGGTAAATGCAGTAGGATGGTTAATTGGAAAAGCAAGATTCCAAAGGTTCAAGGCATAACCAAGCATGAAGAAACAAGTCCACATGGTTAAATCACAGAGCATATGGAAATGGATAATGGAATGAGAGTTATGGCCAGCCATTTAGTGATTAGGGATGACCAATGGCATAGGGTTGACTTTGGTCAAAGTTGACCAAAAAGTCAACTGTTGACCAAAGTCAACAATTGGTTAAAATTCAATTTTATTTGAATTTTTCTTGTAAATGGACAAATGATTGATGATTGTGGTGAAAATTAAGGCTTTTGGGTTTTGGGTGACTTTGGTCAATGTTGACCAAAAAGTCAACTGTTGACCAAAGTCAACAATTGGTCAAAATTGTCAAGACTTGTACCCCTTTTTTTTTATGTAGAATCAAATGTGATGGTTTAGAATGATGTGAAATGAATTGAAATGGTTTGAAATTTGTTTTATAATTGGTTTATTTTATGACTTGAATGCTTGACTTTGAAAAGAACATGACTTAATTGGTAGTATGTGTTAACAAGGCCATGAAATGATGGTATAAGATTAGGATTTGAAAGGGATATTCATGAATCAAGTGGCATGATTGGCAATTGGCTTGTGACACGAGAAGGTTGGTTGTTTGGATGACCAAGACCATATGTGCATTAACAATGACATGAACAACACCATGACTTTTGACCAAGACCAATCCTCATATAAAACCAAAGTAAGGTTAGGCCAAGCATGCTTAACAAAAATAAAAACATAAAAAATTCAGGACCAAAATCGGGGTATGACAGTTGCCCCTATTTAAGCGTCTTCAACTAGAGAATATGAAGCAAGACGTTCTTCATATGATCATAGTGGGAGATGGTTAAATACTAAGAAGACCCGGATTTTGATCCTGAATCCCTATGAAATAATCAACAATGCCTGTCAGAATCGGTAAAGAAGCAATCCCAAAAGAAGAATCCGTCTGGTACGGTGAAAATCGGCCTGAGTACCGAAACAGAAAGTTGACCTGGATACCAAAATAAATGGTAACACAGGAATACCCATGGCCTGAACGCCGCATATTAGTCTGAACACTAAGCATCGGAATATGAGGGTATCAATGTTGGTCTAATCACCGGAAATCTGGTCTGAACACCACTTTGATCTGGAAATCGGAAAACTGGCCTGAATGCCACAAGTACTTCGACTTGATCGTCGGAAACTTCTTCGATCTGAAAATCGGAAACTGGCCTGAATGCCACTTCGGTCTGGATACCGGGAACTGGCCTGAATGCCACAAGTTGCATCGACCTGAATGTCGGAAACTTCTTCGATCTGAATATCGGAAACTGGCCTGAATGCCACTTCGGTTTGGATACCGGAAACTGGCCTGAATGCCACAAGTTGCATCGACCTGAATGTTGGAAACTTCTTCGATCTGAAAATCGGAAATTGGCATGAATGCCACTTCGGTCTGGATACCGGAAACTGGCCTGAATGCCACAAGTTGCATCGACCTGAATGTTGGAAGCTTCTTCGATCTGAAAATCGGAAACTAGCCTGAATGCCACTTCGGTCTGGATACCGGAAACTTCATGCCTATCAGCCTCGGCAGAAATAGGGAAAATGATAATTGAGGCGGTACGTGGGCCAACGACCCATGCTGGGGATAATAAGTCATGAACAACCTTCAGTCTGAGCACTGGAAACAAACTTCTGGCTTATCACTTGGGATACCGAGAATGTTTTATGCTTACATGCGTATGTTTGAATTTTGCAATGGCGTAATGCTCCATGAAAATGGAAATGCTACGCGATTTGGGAGGATGTAATGCAATATGATTCTACATGCAGGGATGCGAAATGCTGGGGAAAATGCCAAGCTGAAGCAAGGAATCCTGTTGGGGAAATGATCACAATCTTCTGGACCCTGGCACTACTGTTGGAGATGCACAACATAATGAACTATGTGGGGAAATGACCGGCCGCGTGGTGTTCTGGCAATGACGAGATACCGAGACTCTGACTGGGGAGAGAACGGCGCTGCAAACCTGTTGTTGGGGGAAGCGATAGTGGTTCTGGCAACCATAATCTACGAGAGATGACTCAGCAGGGGGGAGCAAACACCAATACGGTACCGAGGTTATGCTTCTAGGAAAGAGATCATCGATCTGGGATTGAAATCCTCGATCTGGCATCGAACTCTGAGGAGCAGCTGCTTCTACTGGGAAGATACAGTCTGGTACTGTCAACTCCGCTGGGGAGTGTATAGTCTGACACGCATGCTTAGGAAATGCCCCGAGGGTATCTGTTCTGAATAGATGATCCAAAGCACTTAAAATTCACATCAACTTTAAATGTTTATTAAGCATATACCTGTAAAGCCCTTATGTGTCATGATGCAATGTTTATCAAAAATTCGGACGTCATTTTTGCAAACAAAATAGTAAAATGAAAATGAAAACAGAGATATACTGAGTAACATGATTTTATTGATTGAATGGCCTCTGAATAGGCATTTACATCAGGAAGCAATCCCTAGGAAGAGGTAATCGCAAAACAGAAATTAATCTAGTGGCAATGTGAAATGGATTTCTACTGGGTTCTAATTCTGCTATGACTTGCCCGTCTTCAAGATCCTCCAGATGATCAGCCTTCTGAAAAGGTGATTGGACTGTTTCCTACCTTTTGAAAGTTTCCAGTCATCGACATGAGATGAGATTCATAACTAACTCAGAACGCAGTCATTCGCTTAATCCCTAACTTTTGCCTGGATCGCCCTTTTCGGGTTTTCAATCCACCGGGATACCCATTTTTGCCTAAGTTGCCTTTTCAGGTTTTCAACTTACCAGGTGTACGATCTTTTCATTTTTAAATCCTTAATTTTTGCCCAAATCTTTTCATTTTCTTGGTTCGTCAGGATGCCCATTTTTGCCTGGACTGTTCTTTTTACCGTCCAGCGGGTCTATTTTATGCGAAGTATTTTTTAACTGCGTCTGAGTTTACCGGGGAAGTGAAGTCTTCACCATCCATCGTTGCAAGCATTAAGGCCCCACCATCGAAAACCTTGGTGACGATATACGGCCCCTCATAGTTAGGAGTCCACTTGCCCCTGTGATTTGTCTGAGGAGGAAAGATCCTTTTCAACACCAAATCTCCGACTTGGAAACATCGAGGGCGCACTTTCTGGTCAAAGGCTCTCTTCATCCGACTCTGATACAACTGCCCATGACAAATGGCTGCCATTCGCTTCTCTTCGATAAGACTTAACTCATTGAACCTTGTCCGAATCCATTCAGCTTCATCTAGCTTGACATCCAACAGGACTCTTAGAGAAGGAATCTCCACTTCAACAGGTAGGATTGCTTCCATACCATACACCAGGGAGTAAGGGGTCGCCCCGGTCGACGTACGTACTGAAGTGCGGTACCCATGCAAGGCGAAGGGTAGCATCTCGTGCCAATCTCTGTACGTAACGACCATCTTCTGCACAATCTTCTGTATGTTCTTATTTGCTGCCTCAACAGCACCGTTCATCTTAGGACGATAGGGGGAAGAATTGTGATGCTGAATGTTGAAGTTCTGACACAACTCCTTCATCATTTTGTTATTGAGATTGGAACCATTATCAGTAATGATTCTTTCGGGAACCCCATAACGACAAATGATTTCTTTCTTGATGAATCGGGCAACCACATGTCTGGTGACATTTGCGAATGACGCTGCTTCGACCCACTTGGTGAAATAGACGATGGCAACAAGGATGAAGCGATGCCCATTGGAAGCAGTCGGCTCAATCTTTCCAATCATGTCAATGCCCCACATAGCAAACGGCCATGGCGAAGACATCACATTCATTGGATTCGGCGGTACATGCACCTTATCAGCATAAATCTGGCATTTATGACACTTCCGAGCATACTTGAAACAATCTGATTCCATGGTCATCCAATAATAACCCGCCCTCAACAATTTCTTAGCCATTGCATGTCCGCCGGCATGAGTACCGAAGGAACCTTCATGAACTTCCTGCATTAACATGTCCGCCTCGTGTCTATCCACGCATCTGAGCAAAACCATGTCGAAGTTCCTCTTATACAACACATCGTCTTTGTTCAAGAAGAAACTGCCTGCCAATCTTCTCAAAGTCTTTCTATCATTGTTGGATGCCCCTGCAGGGTACTCTTGATTCTTCAGAAAGCACTTGATATCGTGATACCAGGGCTTGTCATCAACCATTAGTTCAGCGGCAAACACATACGCGGCCCTATCAAGGCGCATAACATCGATCCTAGGAGCATGATTCAACCGAACCACCTTGATCATGGAGGATAGAGTAGCAAGAGCATCCGCCATCTGGTTCTCATCACGAGGTATATGATACAGCTTTACTGTTGTGAAGAAAGTCAACAGTCTTCTCGTGTAATCTCTGTAGGGGACCAGAGTAGGCTGGAGAGTGTTCCAATCACCATTTACTTGATTGATCACTAGAGTTGAATCTCCGAAGATGTCCAGAGTCTTGATTCTCAAATCAATGGCTTGCTCAATACCCAAGATACAGACCTCGTACTCAGCTTCATTATTGGTGCACTCGAAGGTCAGACGAGCGGTGAAAGGCATGTGGGCACCTTTCGGAGTGGTAATGACAGCACCAATTCCACTTCCTCTGGCATTGACGGCCCCATCAAACGTTAAAATCCATTTTTCATCTGGATCAGGTCCCTCCCCAACAACTGGCTCTTCACAGTCTTTCATCTTGAGGAACATGATGTCTTCATCTGGAAAATCAAACTTCATCAGCTCATAGTCTTCAATCGGTTGTTGAGCAAGATAGTCTGACAGAATACTCCCCTTGATGGCTTTCTGGGATGTATACTGGATATCATACTCTGTCAGTACCATTTGCCAACGAGCAACCCTTCCGGTGAGAGCTGGCTTCTCGAATATATACTTGACTGGATCCATCTTGGAGATCAGTAAGGTTGTGTGAGACAGCATGTATTGTCTCAATCCCTTAGCAGCCCATGCAAGTGCACAACATGTCTTCTCAAGCATTGAGTATCTCGACTCGCAATCTGTGAATTTTTTACTCAGGTAGTATATGGCATGCTCTTTCCTACCTGTCTCGTCGTGTTGACCGAGAACACAACCCATGGAATTGTCGAGTACTGTCAAGTACATAATCAGCGGTTTCCCTGGGACTGGGGGCATAAGGATAGGAGGATTCTGCAAATACTCTTTTATCTTTTCAAAAGCCCTTTTACAATCGTCGTTCCACCTGATAGCCTGATCTTTCCTCAACAATTTGAAAATTGGCTCAGACGTGGCCGTTAGGTGAGAGATGAACCTTGCAATATAGTTCAACCTTCCTAAGAAACCACGGACTTGCTTCTCTGTTCTTGGCTCAGGCATTTCTTGTATTGCTTTCACTTTGTCAGGATCCACCTCAATCCCTTTTCCGCTAACAATAAAACCCAGCAATTTTCCAGATCTCACCCCGAAAGTGCACTTGTTCGGATTAAGCCTCAACTTGAATTTCCTTAACCGTTCAAACAATTTCTGTAGATTCACCAGATGTTCTTCTTCTGTCTGAGATTTGGCAATCATATCGTCCACATAAACCTCGATTTCATGATGAATCATATCATGGAATAGAGTCACCATAGCTCGTTGATATGTTGCCCCAGTGTTTTTCAGACCAAACGGCATCACCTTGTAGCAGAAGGTGCCCCATGGGGTTATGAAAGTTGTCTTCTCCATGTCTTCTGGTGCCATCTTGATTTGGTTATAGCCAGAAAATCCATCCATGAAGGAGAATACCGAGAACTGAGCTGTGTTATCCACCAAAACATCGATGTGAGGTAATGGGAAATCATCCTTTGGACTGGCTCTGTTCAGATCCCGGTAGTCGACACACATCCGTACCTTTCCATCCTTCTTAGGTACTGGAACAATATTTGCGACCCATGGCGGATAATTGGTAACCGCTAGGAACCCTGCATCCAACTGTTTCTGCACTTCTTCCTTTATCTTGACAGCCATCTCTGGTCTTGTTCTTCTGAGCTTCTGCTTGACCGGAGGACAACCTTCTTTGAGAGGCAAGCGGTGTACCACAATATCTGTGTCAAGCCCTGGCATATCCTGATAAGACCATGCGAAGATGTCAACATATTCTTGCAGCAATTCAATCAACCCCTTCTTCACATCATCTTCCAAAGCAGCCCCTATCTTGATTTCTTTCTTGACGTCCTCGGTTCCAAGATTAATCACTTCAGTAGACTCTTGATGCGGTTGAATGACCCTTTCCTCCTGTTTTAACAGCCTGGCAAGTTCTTCAGGGAGTTCACAGTCTTCATCACCCTCTTCTTCAGCTTGGAAGATTGGATTTTCGAAGTCGAAGCGAGCCATAGCAGAATCGTTATCAATAGGATCCGGTGATGCGCATCTGCATAAGTGATGGTATGTGCTTATGAGTGTGAACAGTGAGTGAAAACTAAACAAAACATTGCCAAATATTTTTATTCTTTTGAAATTTTGAAAACTGTAAAAATAGAAAAACAATGAACAAGATTTTGAATGCAAAAGACGTCCTTCATTTATGATAAACAATGCAGGTATTCACATAGATGAGCCCTACATTGAGTCATTACGCCCTGGGCGGAACGTAAGACTTGGACATGCATGAATAAACAAAGAAAAATTACTCCTCTAGAAGAGTGACTTGGACAATTTCCTCGGAAGACCAATTGTTGATGACTTCACCTGGGATCCTCGGACGCACCCAGTTGTCGATGTCGCAATCACTATCCCCATTTTCATCGTTGATCGCAGAGATCTGGCCATATTGGATGACGCCAGCACTGGAGAAAGTAATCGGCCCCTGGCGAGTCTGAGGTGCTGAAGTTGTAGAAGTCAGCGCTGGTTGATACCCAATCCCGAACTTGTCGTCCTTCATTGGTAATTCCAACAGACGCCCCCAACCAGGAGCAACACCTGAATCCACCAAGGCCTGCGCCTGCTTGAAAGATGAGATAGGGGCTCCTGCTTTAACCCCTTCCACCGGAGCTGCGTCCTTGATCTGAACTGACTCAAAGGCCTGACAGAGAGTCTCATGAATTTCACCTTCTACCTCTATGTACTTGAAGGTAGACAGGTTACTTACCAGTATGTCCTCCTCACCACAGACGGTGACAATTCTTCCATTGACTGGAAACTTGATCTTCTGATGCAGTGTTGAGGAGACTGCCCCAGCATTGTGGATCCAAGGACGACCCAGAAGGCAACTGTACGAGGGACTAATATCCGTCACATAGAATACGGTGTTGAAGGTTTGTGATCCAATCTGAATTGGCAATTCTACCTCTCCAAACACCGACCTCTTAGAACCATCGAAGGCTCTCACCATGAGATCGGAAGGTTTCAAGATCAAACCTTCTACTTCTAACCTTGACAGGGCTCTCTTGGGTAGCACATTGAGAGAGGAACCTGTATCCACCAGAACATGAGATAACACGGTGTCTTTGCATTCCATTGAGATATGCAAAGCTTTGTTATGGTTGCGTCCAGCTGGTGTTAAGTCAGAATCAGTAAAGCCCAGCCCGTTGCTTGCATGAACATTCGCAATGATCCCTTCTAGCTGGTTTACTGAGATCTCCTGAGGCACATATGCAGCATTAAGGACCTTCAAAAGTGCCTCCCTGTGTGCCTCTGAACACAACAGGAGTAAGAGAATGGATATCTTAGACGGCGTCTGAATCAACTGATCGACTACTTTGTAGTCGCTTTTCTTTATAATTCTTAAGAGCTCGTCCACATCATTCGAGAAAGTAGGCTCTGAGCCAGCTTGGGGTGCAAAAGTGCCCTCATTTACAACTTGTTTGCCTTTGGCCTTAACCGCGGCATCAGCACTATTATTTTGGGTAACGGGTGGCGAGAATAGCCTGCCACTACTGGTGAATCGCCCGATTCCACCAACATTGTCCACTGCGGGTCCTTCAACTTCGAGTTCAGACTTCTGACCCTCTTCTACCTTCAATGGTTGTTCCACCCCATGATCGTGTGTGTATACACTCCCCCCATAATGCCACGGAATGGCCCTTCATTGGTGAAAGGTAAAGGACCAGGGGTTGTGATGGTCATAGTAGACGGTCGCACTGGCGGTACTGGTTGCGCTTCTGGCACACTGATCTGATTAGTCGGGTAAAAGATGGTGATAGTAGCGACATCATAGTCATACTCAGGAATCTCGTTCATTGAAACAAAAACATCCGGAACATCGGAATCAAGTTCAGTTACATCAAAATCAGACATATTGTTTGGTATATCAGCAACAACATTTGAAAAATTAAATACATCAATGGGAAATACACAGTCAGCAGGAACAACATCTGTGAATTCTTCAACAGCATCTTCAAATACCTCTTCAACTACCCCTTCAGCAAACTCTTTGACAGACAAGTCTTCGACTTGGAGCGTACCGTTGTCAAGCAAGACCTGGATACCCTGCTGCAGCTTCAAGCAATCCTTACCCTGTGTAGCGCAATCCAAACAACCTTTCCCACAACCGGGGAAAACATCGGCCTTCAGCAAGCATTCCTTAATTTCCAACAACGGAGTCTTCAACTTCAACACATCCTTAACAGACTTGGCTTCTCCTTCCAGCATATTAACGTTTGCACTACCATGCTGTGGCATGGGATTGTTGACGACATTAGGAGCCGGTGCAAGGTTGATAGCCTTTGAATCTATAAGGTCCTGAACTACGTGCTTAAAAGCTTTGCAGTTCTCAATATTGTGGCCAGGTGCCCCAGAGTGGAAACTACACCTAGCATTGGCATCGTAACCCACCGGAAGTCTACCAACCGGAGGAGGCAGAGTGCGTAACTGCACAAGTTGTAGTTGTTGAAGACTTGTAAGCAGCTGAGCGTACGACATTGGAAGAGTGTCGAAACGCCGGTCCATCATCCTCTGCCTCTGTTGATAGGCGGGTCTGTTACCTGGTTGTTGTTGTTGATACTGAGTTTGCTGACGTTGTGGTTGTTGTTGTTGTAGTGGTGCTGCAGCCGGAATAGTCACAGCTGCAACAAACGGTTGCTGATGATAGTTTTGAAAGTTATTCCTTCGATTTTGATATGAAGACACAGAATTCACACCCCCTTCCCTCTGCTTCTGTCCTCCCATAAATGGCTTCTTTACTCCTGATGAAGATCCACCTCCATTATGGCTCTTGTAGGTCTTCAGGTAATTCTCTACCCTCTCTCCGGTAGAGACCACATCAGCAAAATTGGAGGCATTGCACCCCACCAGACGCTCCAGGTAAGGTCCAGGCAACGTATTCATGAACATGTTGGCCATTTCCTTTTCCAACATGGGAGGTTGAACACGGGAAGCTGTCTCCCTCCAGCATTGAGCGTATTCCCTGAAGCACTCATTGCTTTTAAGAGACAGGTTCTGGAGTTGAGTTCTGTCCGGGGCCATGTCTGCATTATACTGGTATTGCTTCACAAAAGCTTCCGCCAAATCCCTCCAGCAACGGATGTGGGCTCTATCCAACCTCATGTACCATTCCAGGGATGCCCCAGCTAGGCTGTCCTGGAAGAAGTACATGAGTAGCTTCTCGTCATCAGAGTATGCAACCATCTTTTGGAAGTAGGCTTGCACGTGGGTCTTCGGGCAAGAGCTACCATTGTACTTGTCAAAGGTTGGGACTTTGAACTTTGGTAGGACCCTCACGCCTGGGACCAATCCCAAGTCAGAAACATCTACCCCCAGGGGGTTTTATCCTTCTACCGCCTTCAGCCTCTCCTCTAATCTCCTGAACATGGGATCCATGCCATGGCCCAAACCAAAGTCTTCTGGCAGCAAGAACTGATCATCTTGATCATCGTGGATGGATTGTTGATCGTGGTTGTTATGTGGGATCGGGACAGGCCCCGGTCCATTAACCTCTGCAATTGGAGGATCCGTCACGACCTCTGGTTGAGTAGTTGCGGGATTCCTTTGTATCATTTGTCTAATCTCCTGCTGTCCTTGCGCTACTCCCTGAACCACATCCATGAATTGGTTCATGCGGACCCTCATCTCAGCAAGTTCTGCTTGTAGACTTTCCATTGCTTTCTGCTGGTTTCTGCGGGTACCGTACCGGTGAATTCCTGAATCAGCTATCCTGCTAGTGGAACACCAAATAATATGAGAACACCGCAGCGACACCTGTTATGCAAGAATATGCAAATGAATATGTTAATGCAATGACATATTTATCTCTTCCAAAAAGGTATTCTACCCCCTTGATTCCAGTCTCACGAGAAGATCGAGCCATAGATAAACTTCGGAGATCAAGATGCAATAAAGAGAAGGTCTTCATACAAATGAGTTCAAGGAAAGGGGCCTTAGCCAAAAATACATCAAAAGAGGATCTCCACAACAAGCCTGTGGATCATCACTACACAACAACAAAGCAATAAGTAAAGGGAGGAGCAAAAATCAGGACTCAGCCTCATGTGTACAAACCATAAGGACTGCTCCTCACTTCAGCCAGTAATGCTATCGTGTCGGGATGATCTGGAGATTCTGTCAAACGCCGGATAAGCAGATTCCTCTGGTGAATAACTCCATCCAACTCGTTGATGTGCTCTCTGTAGTAATTCCCGTCATCTTCTCCGAATACCTCTTCAAGTCTGGATTTCTTCAAACCTGCCAACACCTTGAGCTCTTCAATCTGTCCTCGAGCCTCATTGAGTTGATCTGTGATGTAACCATTAGTAGAACGGGCGCACAGAAGCTCATTGTTCTTCTCCTTTAGCGAAGTCTTTAATTTCTCCATCTGACCAGTCAGTTCGGTCACCATCTCCTCCTCCTTTTCCTTCCGAGAAGTTGAAAATGCATCCCATTGCTCTTGCCACCCTGCCAATTTACCATGAGCATCCATTAATTGTTGCTTGACTCGCTTCAACTCAGAACTGGATGATCCCAAGGCCTTGTCTGTCTTCCGGAAGAAGTCCACCTCTACAGCTAATTTCCTTTCTGCTTCCTCTTGCAATCTGACGGCTTCCCCCTTCTGATATTCTGCCTCATGGAATTGATGCATATAGTCTTGCAACTTTACACTTAACTCCGAGTTTTCAATTTGAAGCTCCTCCATGACTTTCTTCAATTTGTCATACTCTTCTCGGCTCACCATTATTGACTGCGCAGGAGTAGGTGGATACAAAGGTTCTTTTATAGGAAACGGCAGACCCAACTCTTCGACTCTTCCTTGAAGCCACTCTCCATACTGAGGGTAAGTTCTACAATCTCCTTTTCCAAGCACAGTTCTTCCTCTCTTGATCACCTTGAGCCAGGCCTCAGCTGCCTTACGGGATACAGTCAAATCAGGCGAAGAATGGAAAAATAGAGATTCTTCCACATCCTTTTCCAAAGGCGGAGTTCTTAAAGCATATCCAAACTGTCTGACTGCTAGAGAAGGATTATAGTTGATTCCTCCTCTTCTTCCTACCAACGGTACATTTGGGAAGTTCCCACAACTGTGAATAATATCCGCCCGAAGCAAGCTCCGGTCAGACCACCAAGAAATATCTTCAGCTCTCAACCCCATCAATCTCTTCGACCAACTCAACGAGTCCTCGACATCAACGAACGCTCCTGACTTGGGTAGGTGAGAACTGAACCACTTATGAAACAAGGGTGCACAACAATTCAATAATCCTCCTTTTCTATTCTCATTCCTGTGGTGCACCGAATGAAAGAAATCTCCTAGCAAGGTCGGCACTGGATTTCCCAACACGAAGAGGCGTATTGCGTCCATGTCCACAAATTTGGCAACATTAGGGAACAGGACAATCCCATACACACAAAGAGCCAACACAACATTGAAACCCCTCTGGTCACCATCTTCAAGTTTCTTCTTTGCTTCTCCCAGTAAGAAACTCAAATGAAAACCACTGACTCCTCCCTTCTGACACATATTAGCCTTCAAGACTGATTTCCCCAAATATGTGGCCGAAGCAACCATGCTGAGATCGGGCAGAAGCTCAGAACTGTAGAATAACAACTGTGACTTGATAGGAACTCTGAGAACACTGGAAATCTCCTCCAAGGTAGGGACCAAAATATAATCCGGGATTGTGAAACACCTCAATGGAGGGTCATAGAACTGCAGCAGTGTGAATAGAGCATCATGTTGATCCTTGGAAAGAACCGTGACGAAACTTAGAATTAAACCGTACTCCTTCCGGAATCCTTCTAGAGAATCAGGATCCATTAACTTCATCAACTATTGAATAGGCTCCAGACAGACCACCGGAAACTTTCTGCCAATATCCATCTCTAGAGAACCAGAAAAACTCGACCGGAATCAAGAAGAAGGTGTAAACCCCTGGGAATAGATAAACATGTATGAAGTGATATGAATGCAAAATGATGTAATGCAATGCAGTGACATGGAAATCAGGACTGCTGTATCTGCTTGAACATATGTCGGGTTGCACTGTTTGAAGAGAAAACCCACTGAAGAATATAATATAAGATCAAAACTCTGCTCCAGAAAACCGGGTTGGTTGGAGGTTAAGGTTCCCTGAATTTAGCCCGCCCCTCACTGGTAGGTTCTAAGAACAGAAGTTTGTCAGCTTCAGCCCTTCAGTCGAGAATAATACGTTTACCACTGAAGGTTTGGCATTATTTCGGGATAAAAGACCTCCACTGACTCCCCTCAACAGGACATCCTAAAGCAAGTTCCCAGTCTCGGGGTCCTAGGATTGAGCAGCGAGAATGCGCCCACCAGAGCTAACATAATCACGTCTCGGAGGAGAGGCCTCGACTGAGTTCTCGGGAAATGGTCACCAGAGTCGACGATTTCTAAAGGAATATATGTCGTTATGGAACACCCATAGGACAAAATATATCCAACAGAAACCTCGTCTGGAATGTGGGTCTCATGAACAACTTAACGTAGCAACATACCACGCAAGCCTCATGACTATCCACTCTAAAACCTATGTGTACACTCAAGCCTGGGTAGTGGGCTTATCTCTCATAGAACAGTCCCAACCCAACAAACAAACAACCCACAGAACCCACAGATACAGCAAGCATATGTACATGAATGCAATAAGGTAAAGCAGGTAAATGCTGAAAATAAATAACTGTACAAAAGAATAAACACCCAACAAACAAGAAACCTACAAAAGCTAGGAGGGACTCGCTTAGGGAAACCAGAGATTCTGGGTTCGGTCCCCAGCTGTCGCAACCTGAAAAATACAGAGGTGCGAAAAAAAAAACAACCGGCGAAAGAAAATGACAGAAGAGTCGCCACCGTGCGTTATTTATCCCAAAGGAGGGAAAGGAAACGCTCGAAGTAAACCTGGAGAAAGGAAAGGAAAAGACAAGGTCTCGCAACCAAATCTTGGGTTCGGGAGTCGATTATGCGAAGGGAAGGTATTAGCACCCCTACGCATCTGTAGTACTCTACGGGATCCACTCTTGTTGTTCTTGTCTAAAGGGTGTGTGTTTATCTAATGTACTATTTACTAAAAGGGTCAAGAGAAAAATGACTCGCACAGATATCGCATCCATTGCATACGTATCTCATCTGAATATGAGAATTAGAGTCTTCGTAGCTCGGCTACCTAAGGGTTAAGGATAAGTGTGCTCGCTAAGACGTTGCGTCTTATGCCTACGTATCTCATCGGGAATGAGAATCAGAGCAAAACGTAGTTCAAACTAACTACGGGAACAAAAGTCTCGATTGCAACTAGGGCAAGAGAAAGGGAAAGGTCTCGATCGCAACGAGGGCGAGAGAAAGGATCGCAACAAGGGCGAGAGCAAACAAGGATTAGTTGTTAGTCGTTAGTCAAACTCGGCAAGACATCGCATCTTGTGCCTACGTATCTCATCTGAACATGAGAATTAGAGTTGCCATAGTTCGGCTACATAGGGGTTGCCATCTGAACATGGACTTACAAAGGAGGACACCAGTTGTGTCAAAGGAGAGTGGGCAATATGTTCACGTCCTAGCAGTAGGTGTCGCAGCTCGCTGAATCGAGTTTTAGGCAGTTACCTCTTTGCAATAGGACGGATTGACATGCCACAGGATCGGAGACGCACGAAAGGTCTAAAAGAAATGGGGAAGTTCTGCCCTAGAGTTGTCATGCAATATGTACTTAAGTGTTAGGATTTACAAATCTACACCCGGAAAAGCGCCATCTATCTCTACTCAACAATCGTGGACGAAACATTGTTTTGTATCTCTTATGACAATACATCTTTCATCTTAAAAGGTTTTTGATTGGTCGCACGGCGGCGAGAAAGAAGAGTTTGATTGGTTGGATGTGCTTTGAGTGATGGCGAGAACCAGGATTGGCGAGATATACATCTTGAATCCTAGCCTCAGGAGTGCATGGTATACACCATGTTCCATTTCCATCTTTATTTGCAAAAGTGTTTAATAGAGAATTAAGTGTTTTGAATTTGATTGAGAAAGGGTTTGGAGAAACCGCATTGAAAATTTTAGGCGATGGCGAGAGCTAAGATTGGCGAGATATACATCTCGAATCCTAGTCTCAGGAGTGCATGGTATACACCATGTTCCATTTCCACCTTTATTGAAAAAGTGTTAAATAAGAATTAGGTATTTTGAGTTTTTGTTGTGAAAATGACTTGACCTAGATCAAGTATTGATGGACGTTTGAGAAAGATTTGAATGAGTGTTTGATAGAGCAAAGTGGATAAATTGGATGATGGCGAGAGCTAGGATTGGCGAGATATACATCTCGAATCCTAGTCTCAGGAGTGCGTGGTATACACCACGTTCGACTTCCAACTTTATTGAAAAAGTCTTGACTTATGAATTAATATTTTTTGAGTTTTTATTAGAGAAAATGGCTTGACGTTGAATCAAGCATTTGATGAAAGTTTGAAAGAAAAGGAATAGAATAGGAGGGCGAAATGAATTGATTTGTTTACTGAGAAAATACTCGACGTTGGATCGAGTCATATTTTTGTATTTTTTCAGAAATGGTGGATTTTACTCTTTGGTTAGTGTCTAGAACAAATAGAGAAATAAAACAATACAACATTATATACACATTGGGGAAGTGGGGTACATTTTGTCAAATGGGGATTAAAAACCATGAAATAATTAAATCAGGCCCAAACAACAAATGATGCGAAATATGAGTGTAAGTGCAAGAGAACCGGCTCATTGTAAGAAAGCCCAAGAGTAAGCTATGTGAGGTTGATGGCGATGCTTAAAAGCAATCGACTTACAAGGGTATGGAAATGGGCTCAATATTAAATCGAGAAAAATATGATTTTTATAGCTTTCAAATGGTTTCGAATGTATGATGAAATTAAAAGAAAGTAGATCAACCATGAGTATAATAAAAATATAAACATAAAATAAAATTCTAAAAGAAAAATAAAATACTAAAATAAAAAATAAAATGCTAAAAGAATAAAAAAACTAAAAGAAAAAGATGCTCAATACAGGTATCGAACCCACTACACTAAAGACCATGAAATCACCCCTCTCCACCAGACCACTCATGACTAGTTGTTATTTTGATGCTAGACTGGATAAATAAACTAAAATGGATTAAAAATTAGAATTAAAATAAAAAAACTAATAAAAGAGAAAACTGTTGGACTACCAGTAACTGAACCCAGCCGCTTGGCTGTTGGGTTACCAATGGGGAATAAGTTGGAAATAGAAAAAACAATTATTACCTAATATCCTAGGAATTTTAAACTTTCAAAACTTATTCTGTTAAAAAAATAAATTAAAGAAAAAAAAATAAAAAGATGGGATAGTAACAGAGGCCTCATGAAATCGCCCTCTCTTTCACGTCCTCTCTTCTCTCAATCACTACCAGCAAGCTCTCTCCCAACCTTCAATGAAATCGCTCCCTCACCGCTCTCTCAATCTTCAATCTCACTCAATCGCTCACCTAATCTCGCGTTCAACTCTCTCTCTCTCTCAAAATCGCTCAATCGTCCTCAACTAATCTCTCTCAAACTCAGACGCTCATTCAAACTCAAGTGCTCAACAAAAGAAATCTCACCTTTGGCGACGACGAATCAAGTGAGCTTCAATCTTCTTCCTCCTTTCCGATACCGGTTTTTTTGATTTGGGATTTAGGGTTTTGATTCGCTCTGAAGTTTTTAATTCCGCCTCCCAGTTTTTCGTTGTCAATTCCCCCTCTGATTCGCTCTCTCCTTTTATGCTCACAGATTAGGGTTTCAATTGGTATCTTTGGTGTTCCAGAAGAGTAATTCTGCAAACCACTTTGGATGTTCTCAGAATCAAATTGCCCTGTTTAATGCTAAAACCGAAAGTGATAGGCTGAGTTCGTGCTTTCTTCTTCATTTTTGTCTCTATGCCAAATTGGGATATCTTTGAAATTTTACTGCTTGGTAATTAATGCTATGTTTTTTACTGCAGTGAATTTCTTGTAACAGGAAGGTTGTGGATTCTGTATACCAAAACGAAATTGCTCCAACCCTGTGAGTGGACAGTAGCTGCGGATGGCTTCAAAATCGAGGCATGATTTGGGTCCAAGATTTGGTCTCCAAATCTTTGCTTCATCGCAGCATCTTCCAAGGAAATTCTTTGAAGGGGAAGTTTTAACCTTTCCTCATACATCTCTGTTGCAATTGCATTTGCAGTGTTAGGATTTCCAACTAATCCATTTGCACCCCCATTTACAGGAGAAGGAGACTCAGCTGGGACCTTTCAAGATTGGCATCATAAATTGCAAGTTTGTTCTTGGTTTTGTTACCTTGTTAGTGAACTGATATGCTCGACAATTTGTTAGCATGTTCCATGACAGGTTCAAGGCTGGATTGGTGTGATGGAGAATTACGGTGCATTTTTTAGTACTACTCTTGCAATTGCGATTCTCTGTTTTTGTCCTGGGGTTAAGTCAACACCTCTCATCCCAACATGAGTGTCATAACCGTGAGGCAAACTGCTAATAAAATGATGAGCATTTGCTATTCTTGCCGCTTCTTTCATCTCAGCTTCACTGGCATTGTGTCTTGCATATATAATGTTTTCCCTTATGGTTGTTGAGAAGATAATAGGTTCCTGCTGAATCAGACCGGGGTGGCTCCTCAACCATCTCAAGTTATAGAGCTTTAAATCCCTTCCATCCAGTAAAACTTGGCCCGCAACTGGATCATAAAATCTTTGCATCAAAGATATTATAGTGCTCTTTCCTGACCCTGAAACTCCAACAACAGCAACTGTTTGGCCTCCATTCATTTTCAGACTAAAGTTGCTCAATACTAACACTTCATGACGTGATGGATAACAAAAATCGATACTTTTTTTAACTCGATGCTTCCATATACATTGGGTGGCTTCAAAGCTTTGTTATCGTCAGGATCAATTTTAGGCTCACGGTCTATAATGTCAAACACTGATATGAGGGATTTCCATCGTTTAAGTATGTAAGGAGCCAATCCAAAAGGCTCCACAAGGGCAAATGTGGCAAAGGAGAAAACCATGTACTCCCTCAGTGTAGTGGATGGATTGATGTAACCATTCCTAATACATATTGCAGTGTACCAAAGTAGAAGGGCATTACAAGCAAAAAGTAGAAATTGTGAAAAGCCAAATGCAAAACCAATCCCCATCCCATGAAGAAAGCTCTGCTTAAATATTTTCTTTAACTGCAGCCTATAGAGCTCCATTACCTTATTTCCGGCACAAAATGCAACAACAGTGTATATATTTCTAACTGCATCTTCAAGAACTAACGATGCTTTTCTGTGCATTTCTTGTATGCCTCTTGAAAATCCAGCTAGCCACAATTTAAATTTCTGATTTCGGTAAACTGGTCGATGCAACTGTCTAACAAGGTCGTTCGTAGCTCTGAGTGGTAATGGTTGCATTGTAAATGTTTTGCCACTTCCTGTCTGACCATATGCAAAACAGGTAGCTTTACAGTATCAAGCTTTCCTCCCCATTGTGACGTGCCATATGATGCTTGCTATGAATGCTTATGCATACTATGATGTGATGCAGGGCGCTAATGCATGGCAGCTGTTCTTTTTTGAATAATTGTGTTTCTTGCAGGTCACAGGTTCCTTTACTTGGTTACCAAACTGGAATCCATTGTTGCTTGCAAGTTGTTCAATCCCTGCCTCGTATCACCATCAGTTAGTGGATACAAGTACGTAGTACTAGAAGCATAATGACCATCATTGTCGGTAACAATACGACTCCTTTGCAAAATCAAACCAACAACAGGTGCACTTAAACTCTTTAGCTTCTTATTAACCTCCTTTCTAGTTCAAATACTCCTTCACATAATCAAATTATGGACTTCCGCAGGAACAGAAGCAGACATGTAGAGGTTCCATTTTGAGTACATTTCACGAGTTTTCATAGGCATAATCCAAGGCAAAACCAATACAACTGTAACAGTAGTAAATGTCAGAGTGGCATAAAAAACTTGAACTGAAAAGGTGGCATCCTGAAATCTCCAGATGAAAGCATCTTGAAGTCTCCAATCACAATTTTGTAATCCGTTAATCTGTCAAAGAACAAGTCCCTGGGCAAAACTGTAGTACTCGGGATGCTCAAGTCTACAACTCTCAATTGGTGCAAATGTTTTAACTGAGAAAGAAATGAAATTTGACTTTGGTTTGGTGCAGATTTGGCTTTGCAACCAGTTGGTGCAGCAGGGTAAATGCAGTAGGATGGTTAATTGGAAAAGCAAGATTCCAAAGGTTCAAGGCATAACCAAGCATGAAGAAACAAGTCCACATGGTTAAATCACAGAGCATATGGAAATGGATAATGGAATGAGAGTTATGGCCAGCCATTTAGTGATTAGGGATGACCAATGGCATAGGGTTGACTTTGGTCAAAGTTGACCAAAAAGTCAACTGTTGACCAAAGTCAACAATTGGTTAAAATTCAATTTTATTTGCATTTTTCTTGTAAATGGACAAATGATTGATGATTGTGGTGAAAATTAAGGCTTTTGGGTTTTGGGTGACTTTGGTCAATGTTGACCAAAAAGTCAACTGTTGACCAAAGTCAACAATTGGTCAAAATTGTCAAGACTTGTACCCCCTTTTTTTTTATGTAGAATCAAATGTGATGGTTTAGAATGATGTGAAATGAATTGAAATGGTTTGAAATTTGTTTTACAATTGGTTTATTTTATGACTTGAATGCTTGACTTTGAAAAGAACATGACTTAACTGGTAGTATGTGTTAACAAGGCCATGAAATGATGGTATAAGATTAAGATTTGAAAGGGATATTCATGAATCAAGTGGCATGATTGGCAATTGGCTTGTGACACAAGAAGGTTGGTTGTTTGGATGACCAAGACCATATGTGCATTAACAATCACATGAACAACACCATGACTTTTGACCAAGACCAATCCTCATATAAAACCAAAGTAAGATTAGGCCAAGCATGCTAAACAAAAATAAAAACATAAAAAATTCAGGACCAAAATCGGGGTATGACAGGGAGTGCTCGCTGGCATCTCACTGCGTGCTCGCCTAGCGAGTACTTCGCTACCTCGCTCGCCAAGCGAGCTTGCTGATGTTTGCTTTCTTTCTTGGTTCCTTTTCCATCTTTCTTGTGCCTTAGTTTTCTACTCTTTCATGCCTAATTTCTGCACAATAACACACAAATTAAAGGTACCAAGATCATTTCACATAGTTTTGCACATTAACAAAAGCAAGGGCGGTTTCGAATACTTTTTCGACAAAAAGGAGTGAAAGATGCCCACATTCGATAGCTCAAATAAGCACACTTGGGCATCTAACACTTCACAGCTTTGATCAAGAAGACACACACTCTTGCTTAACAGCTTTAGAGTGACAAATTACAACCACAAATCAGTCCAATTCAATCATCAATGGATGACTTGAATGGCTTACAAGTCTCACGACTAAACAGACACAAACCCTAGCTCTCTCTATATATTTCGCTCAGTATTGGTTGTGTATTCAAACAGGTTTTCTAAGTCCCTTTTTATAGAAGCTTTCAGCTGGGCTTGGACATCTTGAAAACCCTAAATCTATTTTCCAATTAAATCTTTTTATAACAGCTGGTTAGATCTCCTTGGAAAATAAGTAAATCTGGTTGTAATCCATGATTGAATGCGCCAGCTAATCAGATCTTCAATCATACAAAGATTACCATTAATTGTGCAATCACAAAACACCAGACATTCACACTAAATGTTCTGTGTACAGGATGTCATGACATCGGGTCTGACATCCTGGAAAAATCCTGCATAAATCCATAATTCCATTTATAACTTCTAACAGGTGCAACCATATCAGATGCCATGACTTTGTGTATGTCATCTGAAACAATCCTGCATGAACATGTCTTTCATTTAAGCTCCAGCAGGTACATCCAATATCAGAAGCCATGGCATTGTATGTGGCATTCTGAAACAATCTTGCATGAACATGTTCTTGAACTCCAGCAGGTACATAGGATATCTCATGTTAAGACATCACACATAACATCTTGTGAACATTCTTTGTTTTACCAAAATTGCTGCCAACACTTAGTATCAACAGTAGGCAATGGGTTTATCCATCCAAACACAAATTGTAAATAACTTGTATATTCTCTTCTCATATCTTCAATCATGTTTGCATAAACAAATTTTCAGAAAATACCAACCTTACAACAAATATGAAAAGGGCTCCCTAGGAGTACCTAGGATGTTTTGGGTGCTTAAAACCTTCCCATTGCATAACCAACCCCCTTACCCCGATCTCTGACATTTTTACTAGTTTTTGATTCGATAAAACTTTTAGGTCTTTGTTTGCTTTCTAACCATTCCTTTGGTTAAATAGAAGTGCGGTGGCGACTCGGCTTGTATGGTTTACCTTAGATTTAGTCAATATCTCTAATGATAACGAAAACCCCGCTACAAAAAAGTGGCGACTCTGCTGGGGACATTTGCCTAGTGGGTTTTGCCTACTTTTCATATTTGTTGTATTGTATTGTATATTGTTTTGTGACATATTTTTGTGAAATTTGGGATTACTATATTGTATGTAATGATTGAATTGCTTGAATATTAATTCCTTGTAAGCTTGGTGATCTTTGTGAGATGAGTTCTGTACCCGAACTCGAGAGCACTTAGGATAGGAGAATGGCATAGTCTTGTTGACTTGTGTGGAGTTATTCCTTAGCAAGTTGACTTGCAAGTCCATTCGCTTGGTGGAGGTCATGTTGGGATCAATAATGTCACACAAGTAGTTGTGGTTAGACATTACTCTTTCCAATATAGACCTTAGAAGCCAAGGACCTTAGTTTACCAAGCCCATCTTGGCCTTTTCTCAGGATGTAGTTCAAAAGTCGTTCAAGTGTAAGATTTGATACGATTGTTACGCGATACTACACTCATAAGAGTCTCTCTTGAGAATATTTTTGGAATACGAGTACTCGTTTCTCCGATAATATCCAAAAGATGGTATGATAACTATGAGAACCTCTTGTAGATCATGTTTGGCAGGTCTAAACCTTAGTACACTCCCTTTGGGTGGTTCTTAACCGAGACTCCATGCTCGTGACTTGCAACAAACCCTTGATTCATGGTTGATCGGTTCTTGTACCCTTAATATCAATGGAACTTGGGTGTTGATAAGGTGTAAACCATAATCCACCAAAATGGATGATTGATATTAAGGATGACATGATCCATCCCATTACCTTTGTTTGGTGTGCTTTGCTTGATCCTTGAGTGCGATTGTTGCATTCATGCACCCATTTGCATCCATATCATCAATAATGAGAAAATTTTCAAGGAACTTAAGAGGTCTATTTGCAAATTTTCAGACATGGAAAGACAAAGAAGGAATACAAAGAAGTACAGTTTCAGACAACCCGACTTGAAAGAGCTAAGGAATTTGACATCCTATGTATTAAATCCCTTGGGTTTCAAAGCTCGTTTTGGAAAGCTTCTATCTGTTCTGACTACTCAAGTGGACGAAGGATTGATGAGTGTATTGGTGCAGTTCTATGATCCCTTGTACTGTTGCTTCACATTTCCGGATTTCTAGCTTCTGCCCATGCTCGAGGAGTATGCCTACCTTGTGGGTATACCTATTCTAGACCAATTGTCGTTCAGTGGCTTAGAGAGTGTTCCTACTTCTCAAGAGATAGCTGATATGTTGCATATAGATGAATCTCTGGTTGGTGCTCATATGACTACCAAAGGTGGAATTCAAGGTCTCCCTTCTGAGTTCCTCATTGCTCAAGCTACTATGTATGGGAAGACCATGAGTGAGGACGCCTTTGAGGCCGTATTTGTACTTCTCATCTATGGGCTAGTGTTATTCCCCAACATCGACAAGTTTGTGGATGTGAACGCTATTAGGATTTTCTCTACCCTTAATCCCGTTCCGACTCTGTTGGGTGACACTTACTTTTCTTTGCATATGAGGAATGCAAAGGGTGGTGGTACCATTGTGTGTTGTCTTCCTCTGTTGTACAAGTGGTTTATTTCACACTTGCCACAGACGGTCGCCTTCAAGGAGAACAAAGGATGTCTACGGTGGTCCACAAGACTTATGTCTCTCCCTAATGATGACATCTTTTGGTACAACCGTGTATATGATGGTGTGCAGATTATTGACTCTTGTGGTGAATTCTCCAATGTGCCTCTTCTTGGTACATGTGGTGGGATTAACTACAACCCCGCTTTGGCACGTCGTCAGCTTGGGTTCCCCATAAAGGATAAACCTAATAACATTCTGTTAGAGGGTGTGTTCTTTTAGGAGGGTAAAGATCCCTAAGGCTTGAAGGGCAGGATGGTCCGCGCTTGGCACAAGATCCATAGGAAGGGAAGGAAGGAGCTAGGTCCGAAGAACTGTATTGCTTTGGAGCCCTATACCTCTTGGGTTAGAAGGAGATCTTCTGAATACCTCATGCCTTACGAGTATCCGAGACCTACACCTTTGGTTGTGGTTGGGCCCTCAACCCTCCCTGACCAAGGAGTAGAGGAGTTGAGAGACGAGGACCGTTCGCGTGCCTGGATCCATGAACGAGAGGAGTTGCTTCAGCAGATCAGAGAGAAGGATGCTTTGATAGAGTTCCTCAAGCACCAGGTTATTGATGATCCTGATGACGCATGGACTTCTCTACTTCCTCAGTCTTCCAAGTTTTGGAAAAGGAAGTACGATCGACTCGCCAAAGAGAAGGAAGACATGGAGGCAGCCTATGAGAGGGAGGTGAAGAGGCTTCGTGCATCCTATCTTCCAGTCTCCAGAGCTTTAGATGATTGCTTCTAGGGTTCCATAGGATGTTCATTTTTCTTCTCTCTTGTATTGTATTTGGTTACCAATACTGTACTTCTTTGGTGTGAAAATATTTCCAAATGTTATTGATATAATATTTCCATATGTGATCAATATTCCAATATTTGCAAATAGAACTCTAAAGTTCCTCTGATAAATAAGAAACAAATCATATGCACAAGCATTGCATGCATCATGTGCATAAGCAGGTTTTGCTCTAGGCTTCTTGTTCTATGGTCTAACTCTGTGTTCTTCATTTATTTTGAAGACAAGCTGACTCACCGGTACTACACCTGAGCCAACGCGTCAAGACTAATGGATCATTTGGAACAAGAGAACTGTGAGCTTAAGGAGGAAGTAGCCAGATTGACTGCCCTGATGGAGTCATTCATGGCTGCCCATAGCCAGTCATCTCCGACACCTTCAACTCCTCCCCAGAGGACAGTCATCTCTGAGATTGTCTCATCAACCGTGCCTGCGGCTAGTGCCCATTTCGCACCAACAGCCATGCCAATCGGGTTTCCATGGGGGTGCCTCCCAACTTCATGCCTGAGGGTCCTGCACCCACTTTTGCTTCTCTGCCGGCATCTAGCCCGGTGCTAGCCGTTCCTCCTCCTGTCGTGCATACTGTGCCCAGAATAGACAACACCATCTATCATTCTGAGCCGTCTGAGGCCCCAGATGTCTATGAAAAGATGGATTCTATGAACGATCAATTTCTTGAGCTCCGCAAGGAATTGAAAACTCTTCGAGGAAAAGACCTTTTCGGCAAGTCTGCTACTGAACTTTGTTTGGTCCCTAATGTGAAAATCCCTGTAAAGTTCAAGGTACCTGACTTTGAAAAGTACAAGGGAAATACTTGCCCTCTCAGCCACCTGGTCATGTATGCCAGGAAAATGTCGACTACGACCGACAATGACCAGCTTCTCATTCACTACTTCCAGGACAGTTTGTCCGGTGCTGCCCTAAGATGATACATGGGCTTGGACAGTGCGAACATCTGATCCTTCAACGACCTTGGCGAGGCCTTCGTCAAGCAATACAAATATAATGTGGATATGGCTCCCGATAGGGATCAATTGAGAGCAATGTCCAAGAAGGACAAGGAAACTTTTAAAGAGTACGCCCAGAGGTGGCGAGAGGTAGCAACACAGATTGTGCCTCCGCTGGAGGAGAAAGAGATGACCAAGATCTTTCTGAAGACCTTGAGTTCCTTTTATTACGAGCGGATGATTGCTAGCGCTCCTTCTGACTTCACCGAGATGGTGAATATGTGGATGCGTCTGGAAGAGGGAGTCAGGGAGGGGCACCTGACCAGAGAAGAAGGCTCTTCTGCCAAACGGTATGGGACGTTTGGAAAGAAGAAAGATGGCGAGGCACATGCTGTGACCTCCCATGTTAAACCAAGAAGACCCTCTGTGAGGAGGAAGACCGTGCGTCTTGCCGGTAACCAGCATCAGGTGGCTCACATAGCACCTGTTTTCAGAGACAATCAGCAGTATCAGCATCACAATAATAATCAGCAACAACAACATCCGCAATATCAACAACAACAGCACCGTCCTCAACAGCAGGCCTACCAGCCTCGAAACAGTAATCAAGCCAGTACAAGCTACGAGAGGAAGAGGGTCACCTTCGATCCTATTCCTATGACATATGCAGAATTATATCCCTCTTTAATAGAGAGGAAGTTGATTACTCCACGAGACCTACCGGCTATACCTATCAACCCTCAGTGGTGGTATAAGCCCGAATTACATTGTGTTTATCATCCCGGTGCTCCCGGACATGACGTGGAAAACTGCTATCCACTGAAGACCAAGGTTCAAGACCTTGTGAGATGTGGTATTTTGTGTTTCGAGGACGTAGGTCCTAATGTAAAGAAGAACCCATTACCCGAGAATGGGAAATCTGTCAACATGGTCCAGGGTTGCCCTGGTAAATACAAAGTCAAATATGTCAGCCATATCCGAAAATCTCTTGTCGAGATGCATAGACTACTGTGTGATTATAGTCATTACGAGCATGACCATGACAGATGCCGAGTTTGCACTGTCAATCAGAGAGGATGTCGCCAAGTCCGCAAAGATGTTCAAGAAATGCTGGATGAAGGAGTCATTGAGATACTTCAAAACAGAAATGTTGACGAAGATGCTGATGAAGTCAACGTAATTTCTCCGGTATTTCGGATCCCTGAGCCTGTTATTATCAAGTACGATGGTAGCAAGCAAAGGCTTCTCCTTCTTTGACCATTAAACCAGCTGGCCCTGTGCCATATTCTTCTAAGAAAGCAGTTCCTATCGCTACAATGCTTTAGCATTAGTGGATGGGAAAGAGGTGCCCTTTCCCTCTACCTCTGTTGTTAATATTGCCGACGTCAGCGGCTTGACCCGTAGCGGTCGTGTCTTCTCGGCTCCGCCGAAACCTCAAGCTGATGTTCGAAGGGCCAATGTTGCTGATTACGCTGAATGCTCGGTTGGGATTGCTGTGAATGCTCCGAATCTGGCACTTGTTGCCAAACCTGCCTCTACCTTGAGAACTTCTGTCTTTGTTGGCCAGAGTGACAATGAGAAAGAAGACTGTGATGAGATGCTGAGGCTCATCAAAAGAAGTGAGTACAACGTGGTAGATCAGCTTCTACAAACGCCATCAAAGATCTTTGTACTATCCTTGCTGATGAATTCAGAACCACACCGAGAATCTATGTAGATCATGACGTCACAATAGAATAATTTGACAGTATTGTTGCAAACATCACCGCTTGTAACAATTTGAGTTTCTATTATGCTGATCTCCTCGAGGAGGGAAGAGACCACATCTTGGCATTACACATATCCATGAGCTGCAAAGATGATGCCATGTCCAATGTGTTGGTGGACAATGGGTCATCATTGAATGTGTTGCCAAAATCCACTCTTGCGAAATTGTCATATCAGGGGCCTCCCATGAGGCAGAGTGAAGTGGTGGTGAAAGCTTTCGATGGGTCTCGTAAAACTGTGATTGGAGAGGTTGAGCTCCCAGTCAGAATTGGGCCAAGTGATTTCCAGATCACCTTCCAGGTCATGGGCATTCACCCATCGTATTGTTGTCTCTTGGGCAGACCATGGATTCACGAGGCAGGCGCCGTGACATCCACCATACACCAGAAACTGAAGTTTGTTAAAAACAAGAAGCTGGTGGTGGTAGGGGGAGAAAAGGCTCTCCTGGTTAGCCATTTCTCTTCCTTCTCTTATATAGACGCTGAGGATGAAGTTGGAACTCCGTTCCAAGCTTTATCTATTGTTGAGCCTATTAAGAAGGGAACTTCTTCATTTGCGTCCTATAGAGATGCTAAGTTGGCCATTGAGCATGGTACAACTGCTGGATTGGGGCAAATGATTAAGCTGGAAGACAACAAATCCCGGGCTGGCATAGGATATTCTTCTGGTGTCTTCAACAAGCAAGGGTTGTTCAAGAGTGGTGGATTCATCCACGCTGGCAAAGATGAGGAAGCTGCAGCGATTGTGGAAGAAGAAGCAGAGGAAGATTCTGGCAACTTCGTCATCCCTGGAGGGATCTACAATAATTGGGTCGCTGTTGATGTTCCGACAGTTATCCATAAGTCAAAGTAATGTTCATTGTGTTTAAAAACCCTTCTCCCATGCCAAAAGGAGAAGTGATGAAATTGTTGGCGCATAAATACAATGATATTTTCATTCAATAAATTCATGTTAAATGTTTGTTTTCCCAATTATTTTCCCTTTTCGCTTTTGCATGAAATTGGTGATCACATAAAACCCTAAAAAATAAAAAAAATAAAAATCAATCTTTTCATCTGCATAATGATTTGCCTTGTTTGAATTCTAAAATCTCTTTTATATCCAAAATCATTATGCAGGTTGATCAAACCCATTGAACATAATGATCCAACACCATCTCCCAACTTTGAGTTCCCTGTATTTGAGGCGGAAGAAGATGATGTTGAAGAGATTCCTGACGAGATTTCCCGTCTACTTGAGCATGAAGAGAAGATCATTCATCCGCATCTTGAGAATCTAGAAACAATCAACTTGGGGTCTGAAGATTGTGTGCGAGAAGTAAAGATTGGGGAACTCCTGGAAGAATCTGTTAAGAAGGGGTTGATTGAATTGCTACGAGAATACGTCGACGTCTTTGCCTGGTCCTATGAAGACATGCCTGGTCTAGATACTGATATCGTGCAACATTTCCTGCCTTTGAAGCCTGAGTGCGTGCCTGTGAAGCAGAAACTCAGAAGAACTCATCCTGATATGGTAGTAAAGATCAAAGAGGAAGTTCAGAAGCAAATTGATGTAGGGTTTCTGGTGACTTCTACATATCCTCAATGGGTGGCCAATATTGTGCCTGTGCCTAAGAAAGATGGAAAAGTCCGAATGTGTGTGGACTATAGAGACTTGAATAAATCCAGTCCGAAAAATGATTTCCCTTTACCACATATTGATATGTTGGTAGATAATACAGCTAAATTCAATGTCTTCTCATTTATGGACGGATTTTCCGGATATAATCAGATTAAAACGGCACCCGAGGATATGGAGAAGACAACATTCATCACACCTTGGGGAACATTCTGTTATCGAGTGATGCCCTTCGGTTTGAAGAACGCCGGAGCCACGTATCAACGAGCTATTACTACCTTGTTTCATGATATGATGCACAAGAATATCGAAGTATATGTTGATGATATGATTGCAAAGTCAAGAACGGAAGTTGAACTTGTAGAACACTTGTTGAAGCTTTTTCAGCGTTTGAGGAAGTATAAGCTTCATCTGAATCCTAACAAGTGTACATTTGGAGTCCGTTCTAGCAAGTTATTGGGTTTCATTGTCAGCGAAAGAGGTATTGAAGTTGATCCTGCGAAGGTCAAAGCAATACAAGAGATGCCTGCGCCCAAAACGGAGAAACAAGTCCGAGGTTTTCTTGGCCGCTTGAATTATATTTCCAGATTTATATCCCACATGACTGCCACATATGCGCCGATATTCAAGCTCCTCCAGAAAGATCAGTCTCATGATTGGACTGAGGATTACCAAAAGGCCTTTGACAGTATTAAGGAGTATTTGTCTGAGCCTCCGATTCTGTCTCCGCCTATGGAAGGGAGACCGTTGATTATGTATCTGACAGTTCTTGAAGACTCAATGGGTTGTGTCCTTGGTCAGCAAGAAGAATCAGGGAAGAAAGAGTATGCCATCTACTATCTGAGTAAGAAGTTCACCGAGTGTGAGTCTAGATACTCGATGCTTGAGAAAACATGTTGTGCTTTGGCTTGGGCTGCTAAGCGCTTACGCCAGTATATGTTGAATCATACGACTTGGTTGATATCCAAAATGGATCCAATCAAGTATATCTTTGAAAAACCTTCTTTAACTGGGAGGATTGCCCGTTGGCAGATGTTGTTATATGAGTATGACATTGAGTATCGAGCTCAGAAGGCTATAAAAGGTAGTATCTTGGCTGACCACTTGGCACATCAACCAATTAAGGATTATCAGTCAGTTCAGTATGACTTCCTAGATGAGGAGATTCTGTATTTGAAAATGAAAGATTGTGATGAGCCTACGCTCGATGAAGGGCCAGAGCCTGGTTCCCGATGGAGCATGGTGTTTGATTGTGCTGTAAATCAATATGGAAATGGTATTGGGGTTGTGATTATTACTCCTCAGGGCACACATTTTCCTTTTACAGCAAGGCTAACTTTCAAATGCAAGAATAATATGGCTGAGTATGAGGCCTGTATTATGGGATTGGAAGAATGTATTGATCTTAGGATCAATCATCTTGATGTTTATGGTGATTCGGCCCTTGTTGTTAATCAGATTAAGGGTGAATGGGAGACGAATCAATCTAGCCTCATCCCATATAGAGATTATGCGAGGAGGATTTCAATATTCTTTACTGAGGTTGACTTCCATCATATTCCTCGAGATGAGAATCGGATGGCAGATGCTCTTGCTACACTTGCTTCAATGATCGTGGTTAGACTTTGGAATGAAGTTCCCAATATCATTATGATGCGCTTGGATAGACTAGCTCATGTATTACCAGAAGAGGAGGTACAAGATGATAAGCTGTGGTATTATGATATCAAGTGTTTCCTTCAAAGCCAGATTTACCCGCCTAGGGCATCTGTGAAAGATAGAAAGACTTTGAGAAGGTTATCTGGCAGTTTCTACCTCAATGGCGATGTGCTTTATAAGAGAAATTTTGACATGGTTCTGCTCAGATGCGTGGATAGACACGAAGCATACCTGTTAATGACTGAGGTCCATGAGGGTTCATTTGGTACTCATTCGGATGGACATGCTATGGCTAGAAAGATGTTGAGAGCATGCTACTATTGGCTGACAATGGAGTCTGACTGTTGCAAATATGTGAAGAAATGCCATAAGTGTCAGATTTATGCGGATAAGATTCATATTCCCCCGACACTTCTGAATGTGATTTCATCACCATGGCCTTTCTCCATGTGGGGAATTGACATGATTGGGATGATAGAGCCAAAAGCGCCTAACGGTCACAGATTTATTCTTGTAGCAATTGATTACTTCACCAAGTGGGTTGAAGCGGCGTCATATGCAAACGTGACCAGGCAGGTGGTTGTGAAGTTTATCAAGAATCAACTCATATGCCGTTATGGTGTGCTGGATAAGATCATTACTGACAATGGATCTAACTTGAACAATAAAATGATGAAAGAGCTGTGTAGCGAGTTCAAGATTGCACATCATAATTCTTCTCCTTACAGACCCAAGATGAATGGGGCTGTTGAAGCTGCTAATAAGAATATCAAGAAGATTATCCAAAAGATGGTTGTCACGTACAAAGATTGGCATGAGATGCTGCCATTTGCTTTGCATGGATATCGTACATCTGTCCGCACTTCAACAGGGGCAACCCCTTTCTCTCTTGTTTATGGCATGGAGGTTGTGCTCCCAGTAGAGGTGGAGATCCCATCAATGAGAGTCTTGATGGAAGCCAAGCTAACTGATGCTGAATGGGTTCAGAGTCATTATGACCAGCTGAATTTGATAAAAGAGAAGAGATTGACTGCCATGTGCCATGGTCAGTTATATCAACAAAGGATGAAGAAAGCCTTTAATAAGAAGGTCAAGCCTCGTGTGTTCCGAGAAGGTGATCTTGTGCTCAAGAAAGTTTTGTCTTTCGCGCCCGATTCCAGAGGCAAGTGGACTCCAAACTATGAAGGTCCATATGTTGTTAAGAGAGCCTTTTCAGGCGGTGTTTTGATACTTACAACTATGGATGGGGAGGATTTCACTCGTCATGTGAATTCAGATGCGGTCAAGAAATACTTCGCCTAAAAATAAAAACAGAATAGCTCGCTAAGTTGAAAACCCGAAAGGGTGGCTTAGGCAAAAATGAGCGTCTCGGTGGATTGAAAACCCAAAAGGGAGATCCAGGCAAAAGTTAGAGACATGAAATAATGAATATGTATCCCGCTAGATCGAGTACCTCACCCTGGGGCAATCTAGGCAAAAATTAGGGACTTGGCAAGTAACTGCATCCTGACAAGACTTTGTTCTACAAATTGTCATCTGTCAGAGATTCTCGCTCAGTCATCGTCAACTGAAGCTTCAAATACATCGGATTCAGAGTTGGTGGAGAAATGGTAATTATGTTCAATGTAGCCCTTTTCCAATATATATCACCAATTTAAAATTTGTAAAGATCTATGGAGTCTCGCCATTTGCAGACTACCATTCCATCAAATAAATTTGAGCCTTTATCCAATTATTTTGCACTCTTATTTGTTTCTATTCAACAAATGTTTTGCATGTTTTAATGGAGAAATATCATTGTTTTAAATAAATAAATTTTTCATAATGTGTTTAAACAAAGTGAAAATTCCCAATGATAAAAGGATACTTGGGATGTCTTCAGTGCTCTCCCAAACATGGTATGATTCCCAACAGGGTAAGACATTGGGTCATATTGCCAACATGATTGTATCCTCTTTTGTCAGAACCTGTTTGCATGTTTTGTCTCCCGAGAAGAGTGGTTGGTAAAGATATTCATCTTTCTTTCCTTCAGTGGAGTGATGATCCCTCCTCCTCGGCAGAGGTGATTTCGTCAGTAGTATGATATATAGTAGTGACCCTGGAGACTTCTGATTGGTGGTTGTTCCCCACAAAGTTCCATTACCTCCTCTGATAATTTCCCCAGTAGAGTTGCTTCCGCGGCGGATTTTATCTATAGGTTGATCTTGTCCCCGGCTGGGATGACTGATGCTCATTCCCCTGCAGAGATCTTTGTTTCCTGGTATCTCTGGTCCCCATCAGATAGGATGTTCCCCAGTGGACCTGGCTCCCTCTCTCGAGATGTAGTACCGGATGTTTGTCCATCGATCTTTGGACCTGTTTGTGTTAGATATGTCTATTTTGTCAGCATTCATCATACATAAACCATGCATATATGCATATAATTTCAACATTCAAATATTCATGTCGCATTATTTGCCATAAATACCTTTGTTTTGTTGTCCCCTGCTATTCGGTGATACATTTTTCACCAAGCAGCCGTTGGTGTCTGATCTCCCAATGTAGAGTCATCCCCATAAGCAGAAAGCGTCTATCCTTTCTTCCATATCCCCGACTGAGTTATGTCTTCATGGATGATTGTTGTTTTTGTTTCCTCCCAACACATATATTGGGATGGAGCTTCCCCTGAGTTATACCCTCATAGGGATGAAGTTTTGTTTCGTTGTGCCTATCTAGTTTGTTCCTAGATTGGTTTCTTGAGATTTTCCCCGCGCTTCCCCGTAGTTTAGATGAATGATTGCTCAGTAATCAGTAATTGTCCATCTTTTCCCCGACGAAGTCTGTGGTTTTCTACCCTCATACCGGTAGCTGTAAACCCTATTTTTATCCCCTTGCAGAGTTAACCTTTTTTTTGTTCATCCTAACTGATGACGGTTACTCTTCCTTGGTTTTCTACCTAGTTGTGGTAGATGTAATCCCCTCTTGGACGATTATCTTTATCCAATATTCGGTATTGATATTCCTTCACCTTTTGAGTATGCCTCCCAGTAACCGGTGACATATCTCCCGGATCATTGCCTTTGTCAATATATCCCCCAGCGAGTCATCTTTCATTTTACCGTCTGTCGGTAATGATTGTTTCTCCCTTTGATTTGGTCATCATTTTTATACCTAGTATTCGGTATCCCGATGCCCTTTTCTCTCGGTCGATTTATCCTTCATTAACCCAGTAACTGGTTGTGGATAATCTTCCATGCTAGTATATTATCTACGTTTTGACGGTAATAGATAATATATCTCATGCGCTCTTTGGTCGAAGTTTTTTGTTCTTCCCCCAGTCGAGTAAGGTTCGTATTCCCTTTTACGGAGTCGAATGCCCATCCTGTAATCGAGTCTGCTTTTTAGCCCTCTTTTGGATGATGAGTGTCTTAGGAATATTCCCCAATTCACGTTTGGTCGGTCACCTATTATATGCCCAGTAACCGGTATCCCTGGTGTTCCTTCCCTTCTTCTCCCTATTATGACTTTTTGTCCCCTGTGGAGTCAGATTCCCTTAGTCGAGACATACTTTTTTTAGGTCCTCCTCAGATGATTTTTGGATGTTTGATATCTCTCACCCTTATAACGGTCTTAGATACTCATTCTCCCTGAGCATGTTGCTCTCTCACCCTTATACCGGTGTTTCGATCACATGTCTCCTTGAGCTTATTACCCAGTAACTGGTAATACCTCATCTTGTTGTTTCCTCATATAAGTCCTCATTGGATTTTTTCCCATCTGAGTCCGGATTTTCATCCGAGGTATCCTTTGTGGATAGTTTTGTTGTATTGGCATATTCCCCAGTACATGCGCCTTTGAGTCAGCTCGAGTCTTTCCATTGATTTATTTTCATGGAATTCTGCTCGTGTCTCTCACCAAGTTTTAAGTCGTGACCTGCTCACGCAATTTATTCCCTTTCTTATCCCCATTAGAGTCCTCAGAGTCTCTATCCCATTGAGTGTATTACTCATATGGATTTTCAGTCTCTTCTGATTTCTTTTCCACTTTGTGGACACATATCTCCACAGAGTATTACCTTTTGCATACATACATTTGTATCATGAGGTCTCTTAGGGACCAAAATTCGTCTCTTTGTTATTATTTAAGCCCATTCTACCTCGTCGAGACGAAGATTTTTAACCTTCACTTCTCCGGCTAGAATGACCTTAAATAGGGGCATCTGTAAGACCCGAATTTTGACCCTAAGATCCCTCATGGCATCATAACATTACATTTACATTGCCTCAAGGATCATAAGCACCTTGGCTCCTTACCTTTGTGGTGGGGTCTCTTGTGAATTGGTTTGAGATCACCAAGCATGCTTGAAATATATATTATTGTTTTTCTCATCTTATTTACTAACCAAAAGCACAAAAGTATGTCACTAACATCTCTTGTTTGTAGCTTGAGCAGTCACAAGGTCAAAAGCTTCTAGGAGATCACATATGCATTGATATGGCCAAGAGAAGATGAAAGCAAGCATGGCTATGGTTCTCAAAGCTCTCATACATCAAATATGCCTCCCAAGTATCTTAATTCATCATTTTGATCAAAGCAAATCAAAGGGTTTGAGGTTTGTTTCCCAAGGAAACCCTAATTCATTTGTTCATCAATTGTGCCTTGCTCTTGAAGCAACTTCAACCCATGCTCAAAAACAATCAAGGGAAGTTCTTTAATTCATAATTTAATGCATATTTGAACTTATTTGAGTGTCCTTAATGTAACACCTCAAAATTTGCCCTCCTCTTCCTGGGACTAGCTTAGCATATTGCATTCCATGTTTTAGGACATTAGGCATTGCATCTTTGCATATCATGTGAATAATAATCAAGTCATCCTCCTAAGTCTTTCTCAGAAGATAGAGAGGTTGAGAGATTCAAGCCTGAGGGTTTCTCTTCAATTAGGGTTTTATTGGTTCCTCAAGAAGGTTGAGTATTATCTTGGTTGAAAGCGTATGTCACCATCATCATGGTTTTATCATCACCAAGGGGTTCATTATTCATGATCATGTTCCTTGGGATTAGGGTTTTGACCTCTAGTCAACCCTAATCAATGGTATTCTTTGAACCAGGGATTCTCAAGGAGATGAGGTATTTATTGAGATGGAGATCATCATATTGATTTTATTGAGCTTGTACAAGCTAGGGTTTCATTTTGGAGCCATTTCATCAAGTGGTTGAGACTCAAAATCATCTGTGCATGTTCAAATCATCTATCAACCATAAAAAGTCAACAGAAAGTCAACTGAGGGCTAGGAGGGGGAGAAATGAGTTTCAACATCTCATTCATGTTCAAAAGAGGCTTATTAATCATGTCAAATGCATATCTTGAAGAATTTGAGGTCAGATCAAAAGTTTCCAAAAATGGAAAGTGACTTGTAATTGAAAGTTTCCAAAAATGGAAAGGTTTTGGTTCAAATTCAACTTGATTTTACATCACTAAAGAAGCTTCAAATGAAATTTTGTCCAACATGAGAGTTGAAGATCTCTCTCTCCCATTTCCAAAAAGTCCAAGATCATGAATTTATGATGAATGGTTGAGGAGATATGATCAAATCATTGCCAAGTGTGCTTGGAACATCAAAAGGCCATATCTTTTGATTCAGAACTCCAAATTTGGTGCCTCTTTTTCTAAATTGCTTGTCATGACATGAAGTTTCCAAAACATTCATCACATTGCATGAACTTCCATCATATGATCATTTGCTATTTCAAGTCAATTTTGGAGGGAAAATGGCCAATTTGAAATTGGTGCATTGTATGGACCAAATGCCATTGCCAACATGTGCATGGGAAGATTTTGAGTGAAATTGAGCTCCCATATGGCACTGTTCACGCATGCATTAGCCATGCACCTCCAATTTTCAAGTTTTGGTCATAGCACCTTATTTTCATTTAATCACACTTAACCATGCCTAATTTGAATTAGAAGAGGATTAGTACAGAGTATATATTGATAATCATAACAGAATTTCACTTCAGCTTCATCATTCACCATTTTAGATCTAGTTTTCATCTCACATCAAATTTTTTCTCTCAACAAAAACTTGCAATTTCTTCACATAACCTTGCATTTTTCTTTGATATTCTGAATCATTGAGTGTAGTAGATGGAGAATCAAGCTTTGGATCATTGATTTTGGTTAGAATTTGTGCATAGCAAGCTCAAGAACTCAAGAATGGAAGTTGATTGATAAGCAAGATCTACACGGTTTCAAGCTCCAATTCCTTCACCAAACTTCATTACAAGTGTTCAGGAGTTGATTTGGATCATTGCAAGGCCTTAGATCGTGCGTTTTCAAGAGCTGTTCTTCAAGAGGTCACATTTTCGATCCTTTTAATTCTCTGTTTTATGTGTATGTTCATGTAGATCTTGTGTTGCTGATAATTCTGAGCTAAATTTCATGAAAAATGATGCATTATAGAGTAAGATATGCTTAATTAAAGTTTGTTGCACAAAAATGTTTTTCATCGATTCTCTTTAATCATGATGAATTAGCTTTAGATAATGGTTGATCTGGATTCCTTGTTGAAAGAGCTTTAAAATGATGTAAGAGTTTCAAATTTCTGGAAAAATTTTCTGGACATTGTTCCTGTTCATCATCATCTTCGTGAGGAAGATGATGTTCTTCATCCTAGCGACGGTCTTGCGTCTGCCTGGTTCATGCTGACGCTAGCTAGGGTTTGGTCCCACTCAGACGCCACATGCGCGCTTACATAGCAGATTGATTGGTCCATAGTTCTTTGACCGTGCCACTTAAGCGTTTGACTACTCACTGGCACGCCCAGTCATTAATGAAACGCAGCGTTTCAGTTAGTGTAGCGCGCCTCATTTCAAATTTGTACCGAGTTCGATCCCTGGCGCCATCAGTTTTTCAAATGTTCTCATCAATTATGCATTTCCCTCCATATTTCATGTACATGTCCATTTCCATTTCAAAATTTTTCTTCCAACTTAGAAAATTCATAACAATTTGAAAAATGCTCCAAATAATCCCTGGTTTTTTGCTACTTGATCCTTGACATGTCCTCTATTTGATGATGTTAAATTCTGAAGTTGTGCATGGCTGGATTTTGAATTGTGTTAGAATATGTGATCATGTGTACATTTGTGACATTGCCTTGTTCTTTCTATTGTGAAATGCTTGATATTGATCCAAATGCCATGAAATTTTGCATGATTGTTCTTGACATGTTGATGGATGTTTTAGGCTTGGTTTGATATTTTTCTCATTTGCCATTTCTATTTTATGTACATGTTAACATGGTGTGACAATTTGTGTCACACATTTGGATGTCTAGCTTGTGCCATTTTATTTCCATGTCATTTGAACTTGGATGCTTCTGATTTTTGGTATGATGATCATGTTGGATATGTTGAATGCTCATGAATTTTTCTAGAATTATTTGAATCATTTCTGTTTTGATTTGGAATTTTCATTCTCAATGTCCAAATGTGTGCCTTGAAATTATCTTTGACTTCCCTTGCACATGAAATGCCTTTGCTTGATGATTTTGACTTGGTCCTTTTTAGGACATGTTAATATGTGTTTGAAGTTGCATTGTGTTGAATATTAGCTCCTGTTTTGAATTTTTTCTTCACCTTTGACCCTAGGTTTTGACCTAGTGGTTTGGACTTATATGTGAGCTTTGAATTTTAGGACCAAGCATCCAATCTCCATGGTTGATGTTGCTTCACCATTTGAATATTGATATTTGCTATTGATTGCTAACATTTGGTTGTTTTGTAGGTTGATGATAATTCACTTGAGTTTGCCTTATGGCTTATATGTTTACCTTAGCAAAAAGTTTACCGACTGTGAAACAATATATTCACTGCTCGAGAAAACTTGCTGTACTTTGGCATAGGTTGCTCGCCGACTAAGACAGTATATGCTGGTTCATACCACTTTATGGATTTCCAAGATGGATCTGATCAGGTATGCATTTGAGAAGCCAGCAGAAGAAGCCAGCATTGACCGGACGGGTTGCGAGGTCGTAAACGATTTTTGACTGATGTGATATTCAGTACACCTCTCAGAAGGTAATCAAGGGGAGTGTATTGTCTGATTACCTCGCCCAGCAACCCATTGAGGATTATTAACCGATGATGTTTGAGTTCCCTGATGAGGACATCGAGGTTCTCAAATCGAAAGATTGTGAGGAACCGATCCTGGAGGAGGGGTCTGACCCTGAATCCGAACGGATTCTGATGTTTGATGGGGCCGTTGATGAGAATGATAGTGGAGTTGGTGCTGTTTTCGTTACGCCAAAGGGATCCCCACATTCCTTTTGCTGCCCGGCTGACATTTGAATGCACCGACAATGTGGCAAGTACGAAGCTTGTATCCTGGGTATCGAACCTCGGTGCGTACATCTACTGGGGCAAAGCCTTTCTCGTTGTGTATGGAATGGAAGCCGTGTTACCGGTTGAGGTTCAAATTCCATCGTTGAGAGTCCTGATGGATGTGAAATTGCAAGAGGCTGAATGGGTAAGGACTCGGTACGAAGAGTTGAGCCTGATCGAGGAAAAGAGGCTGGCGGCCATTTGTCATGAACAGTTGTACCAGCAGCGGATGAAGCGTGCTTTTGACCGAAAGGTACGACCTCGGGTATACCATGTGGGTGATATGGTGTTGAAAAGGATCCTTCCTCCTCAAAACGATCGTAGGGGCAAGTGGACACCCAATTATGAAGGTCCATTCGTGGTCAAGAAGGTTTTCTCTAGCGGAGCCTTGTTGTTAACGACCATGGATGGCGAGGATTTTCCATCCCCTATGAATGCGGACGCAGTTAAAAAATACTTCGTATAAAGAGACCCGTTGGACGAAAAGAATAAAATAGTCCAGGCAAAAATGGGCATCCCGGCGAACCAGAAAAAATGAAAAAGGTTCGGGCAAAAATTAGGGATAAAAAAGAAAAATTGTACACCCGGCAAGTCGAAAACCCCACAAGGGCGGCTTGGGCAAAAAAGGGGTATCCCGGTGGACTGAAGACCCGAAAGGGCGGTCCATGCAAAAGAGGGATTGAAACGAACAACTGCGTCCAACATGATCGTTTGTACTTTGGCTAAGACACATGGATAATCCCCGAAAGAGATCAGTCGGAAGCGTCTTGTTCAGAAGGCAGAAAGTGCGGAGAGTCTTGAGGACATATGGGGTATAACCGAGTTGGAACTCGATGAGATCACGGTTTCTCATTGCCATTAGGATAGATTTTTCCTTTTGTGCGCAATTACCTCTTTTCAGGAATTGTTTCCTGTGTATTGCTCAGTTTTTGAGCCACACCTTTTCCAATCAATAAAATGCATATTCAGTCAAATAATTTTGTTTTTGTTTTCATTACCGCTTTGATTGCAAAAACATCTGTTTATTTTGATAAAGAATCTTTGCATTTTAAGACATACAGGTTCCTTCCAATGCATGTTTATAAGATTGAAAACTTGAAATCTTATTCGGAAGGTAGAGTGACCCAGGTGTTGAAATCTTGGCACGCCTGGGGCACGTTTTTATCTAACAATCTCTTTTGCAGGGGTTGTTAGATATTTTCACTCACTTGCAGGTTGTGATGTGAAGCTTTTGACAAAAGATCCCCGTGGAGTCCAGTCAGGGACAAGGGATCAAAGAATGGTGAAAAGACAGTGAGAGACGTGCGATGATCCTGGAGTATTAATCAAGAAGACTCTTCAAAGTCGGGAGACTGGAAAGTTTGTATGAATCTAAGGAGTTCGATCTCCGTGGAGTACGGAGAAGTCGAGAATACAAGGTGATGAATCAAAAAAGTCCAGACGAGTCTGGGAGTTCTCAAAAGTGGAAAGCTGACACTGGATTTAGATGTTGAATACCAGGGTTCGACGAGTCGACGGGTGTTCTGTGCCAGACTTTCCTTGTTTCCCCAAGCAGAGTTGGGATTGTTACCTCCCCAGCAGATTCAAGGTCTGTGACTTCCCTAGCAGAGTCGGGATGGTTATCTCCCCAACAGGTTTTAGATCGGTGTTTCCTCAGCAGCCAGGCCTGAAGGTTGCTATTTCCCAACGGAGGTGTCTGTGGGTAGTTGTTTCCCCTAGCGTGACGGAGCTTGTTAAGTTCCCCAGCAAGTCGAAGATTGTTGTTTTCCCCGCAGAGCGCGTTGGTGGTTTCTTCCCCAGCGAAGTCCCGAAGTGGATCGGGTTCAGTGGAGGTCATCCCTGGTAAGGGTGGTCCTTTCCCCAGCAGCGGTGCTATTCCCCAGCAGGGTGGAGATTGGAGCGATAGCGAGTTCCTCAGTAGAGTTCCTCGAGCTCCCCAGAAGAGTCCCTTGAGGGGAATACTTTTTATGCATTCATCATGTAGATAAGTATAGCATATTGCATACCTAATTGCGTAGCATTTCCATAGTTATGGAGCATTATGCTAAAACTAGTCATGCATCACCATTGCAAGCATAAGCTAGTCTCAAGCCGTGGTTACCGTTTGAGATTTGGTTTCGCCAGTTGGTGAAGATGCTACTCAAGCCGTGGTTACTGTTTGAGAAGTGGTTTCGCTAGTTGGAAGATCAACATCAGCATTGCAAGCATCGGTTACTCAAGCCGTGGTTACCGCCTGAGAATCGGTTTCGCCGGATGGTGAAGATATTACTCTGAGGAGCTTAGCATCGTGACGTTGGGTCAACGGTATTCCCCAGTAGTGTGATACTGGAGGAGATTTCTATCTTACGAGATGGAAGTTTGAAGATGTTACTCTGAGGAGTTTAGCATCGTGACGTTGGGTCAACGGTATTCCCCAGTAGTGCGATACTGGAGGAGATTTCTGTCGTGCGAGATGGAAGTTGGAAGGTTTTACTCTGAGAAGTTCAGCATCGTGATTTTGGATCAACAGCATTCCCCAGTTAGTCCCCGGCAAGCGTCTGCCTGGTTTTGACATATGTAGATGTCATCCATGCGATACCGGTAAGTTTCGTGTCGATCCCCGTAATATCCTTTCTTTGGTGTCAGTAAACATCATTGTTCGATGTCAGTAAATGTCGAGTTCCTTCCCAGTCATTGGTAAATGTCTGGTCGAGTATCTTTTCTTTGGTGTCAGTAAACATCATTGTTCGATGTCAGTAAACGTCGAGTTCCTTCCCAGTCATCAGCAAATGTCTGGTCGAATATCCTTTCTTTGGTGTCAGTAAACATCATTGTTCGATGTCAGTAAACGTCGAGTTCCTTCCCAGTTATTGGTAAATGTCTGGTCGAATACTCTCTGATATGTCGCCATCAGAGTGGTGGTTGGTGTTATTTCCGGCATTGCCAACGGAATTAGCATGGGAAAATGGAGAACGAGGTTCATTGTTTGGCAGCAAGAGTGACATGAAAAGAAAAGTTTCGGGGTTCAAGAAAAACAAAAGAAAGAGAGAATTAAAAGAAAAGTTTCGGGGGTTCAAGAAAAGCAAAAAAAAAATACAATAATCCCCAGCGGAGCGCAAATTGTTCGTTTGTTCTTGGTATTCAACCACTCGTCACCCTGATCATCTGAAAGCCGAGGCTGTTCATATCGATAGGTTCATAGTGGATTCAATAGGGGCAGCTGTAACACCTCAAAATTTTCCCTCCTCGTCTTGGGACTAGCTTAGGATATTGCATTCCATGTTTTAGGACATTAGGCATTGCATCTTTGCATATCATGTGAATAATAATCAAGTCATCCTCCTAAGTCTTTCTCAGAAGATAGAGAGGTTGAGAGATTCAAGCCTGAGGGTCTTGTTGAATTGATCAATCATCTGAGGGTTGCTCTTCAATTAGGGTTTTATTGGTTCCTCAAGAAGGTTGAGTATTATCTTGGTTGAAAGCGTATGTCACCATCATCATGGTTTTATCATCACCAAGGGGTTCATTATTCATGATCATGTTCCTTGGGATTAGGGTTTTGACCTCTAGTCAACCCTAATCAATGGTATTCTTTCAACCAGGGATTCTCAAGGAGATGGGGTCTTTATTGAGATGGAGATCATCATATTGATTTTATTGAGCTTGTACAAGCTAGGGTTTCATTTTGGAGCCATTTCATCAAGTGGTTGAGGCTCAAAATCATCTGTGCATGTTCAAATCATCTGTCAACCATAAAAAGTCAACAGAAAGTCAACTGAGGGCTAGGAGAGGGAGAAATGAGTTTCAACATCTCATTCATGTTCAAAAGTCATGTCAAATGCATATCTTGAAGAATTTGAGGTCAGATCAAAAGTTTCCAAAAATGGAAAGTGACCTGTAATTGAAAGTTTCCAAAAATGGAAAGGTTTTGGTTCAAATTCAACTTGATTTTACATCACTAAAGAAGCTTCAAATGAAATTTTGTCCAACATGAGAGTTGAAGATCTCTCTCTCCTATTTCCAAAAAGTCCAAGATCATGAATTTATATTGAATGGTTGAGGAGATATGATCAAATCATTGCCAAGTGTGCTTGGAACTTCAAAAGGCCATATCTTTTGATTCATAACTCCAAATTTGGTGCCTCTTTTTCTAAATTGCTTGTCATGACATGAAGTTTCCAAAACATTCATCACATTGCATGAACTTCCATCATATGATCATTTGCTATTTCAAGTCAATTTTGGAGGGAAAATGGCCAATTTGAAATTGGTGCATTGTATGGACCAAATGCCATTGCCAACATGTGCATGGGAAGATTTTGAGTGAAATTGAGCTCCCATATGGCACTGTTCACGCATGCATTAGCCATGCACCTCCAATTTTCAAGTTTTGGTCATAACACCTTATTTTCATTTAATCACACTTAACCATGCCTAATTTCAATTAGAAGAGGATTAGTACAGAGTATATATTGATAATCATAACAGAATTTCACTTCAGCTTCATCATTCACCATTTTAGATCTAGTTTTCATCTCACATCAAATTTTTTCTCTCAACCAAAACTTGCAATTTCTTCACATAACCTTGCATTTTTCTTTGATATTCTGAATCATTGAGTGTAGTAGATGGAGAATCAAGCTTTGGATCATTGATTTTGGTTAGAATTTGTGCATAGCAAGCTCAAGAACTCAAGAATGGAAGTTGATTGATAAGCAAGATCTACACGGTTTCAAGCTCCAATTCCTTCACCAAACTTCATTACAAGTGTTCAGGAGTTGATTTGGATCATTGCAAGGCCTTAGATCGTGCGTTTTCAAGAGCTGTTCTTCAAGAGGTCACATTTTCGATCCTTTTAATTCTCTGTTTTATGTGTATGTTCATGTAGATCTTGTGTTGCTGATAATTCTGAGCTAAATTTCATGAAAAATGATGCATTATAGAGTAAGATATGCTTAATTAAAGTTTGTTGCACAAAAATGTTTTTCATCGATTCTCTTTAATCATGATGAATTAGCTTTAGATAATGGTTGATCTGGATTCCTTGTTGAAAGAGCTTTAAAATGATGTAAGAGTTTCAAATTTCTGGAAAAAATTTCTGGACATTGTTCCTGTTCATCATCATCTTCGTGAGGAAGATGATGTTCTTCATCCTAGCGACGGTCTTGCGTCTGCCTGGTTCATGCTGACGCTAGCTAGGGTTTGGTCCCACTCAGACGCCACATGCGCGCTTACATATCAGATTGATTGGTCCATAGTTCTTTGACCGTGCCACTTAAGCGTTTGACTACTCACTGGCACGCCCAGTCATTAATGAAACGCAGCGTTTCAGTTAGTGTAGCGCGCCTCATTTCAAATTTGTACCGAGTTCGATCCCTGGCGCCATCAGTTTTTCAAATGTTCTCATCAATTATGCATTTCCCTCAATATTTCATGTACATGTCCATTTCCATTTCAAATTTTTTCTTCCAACTTAGAAAATTCATAACAATTTGAAAAATGCTCCAAATAATCCCTGGTTTTTTGCTACTTGATCCTTGACATGTCCTCTATTTGATGATGTTAAATTCTGAAGTTGTGCATGGCTGTATTTTGAATTGTGTTAGAATATGTGATCATGTGTACATTTGTGACATTGCCTTGTTCTTTCTATTGTGAAATGCTTGATATTGATCCAAATGCCATGAAATTTTGCATGATTGTTCTTGACATGTTGATGGATGTTTTAGGCTTGGTTTGATACTTTTCTCATTTGCCATTTCTGTTTTATGTACATGTTAACATGGTGTGACAATTTGTGTCACACATTTGGATGTCTAGCTTGTGCCATTTTATTTCCATGCCATTTGAACTTGGATGCTTCTGAGTTTTGGTATGATGATCATGTTGGATATGTTGAATGCTCATGAATTTTTCCAGAATTATTTGAATCATTTCTGTTTTGATTTGGAATTTTCATTCTCAATGTCCAAATGTGTGCCTTGAAATTGTCTTTGACTTCCCTTGCTCATGAAATGCCTTTGCTTGATGATTTTGACTTGGTCCTTTTTAGGACATGTTAATATGTGTTTGAAGTTGCATTGTGTTGAATATTAGCTCCTGTTTTGAATTTTTTCTTCACCTTTGACCCTAGGTTTTGACCTAGTGGTTTGGACTTATATGTGAGCTTTGAATTTCAGGACCAAGCATCCAATCTCCATGGTTGATGTTGCTTCACCATTTGAATGTTGATATTTGCTATTGATTGCTAACATTTGGTTGTTTTGTAGGTTGATGATAATTCACTTGAGTTTGCCTTATGGCTTATATGTTGTACATTGGGATTGTCTGTTTGTTGTTGACTGTTGTCTGTTTGTCTGAACATTGTACTGATTTGTTTAGTTGTTTACACAGGTACCTAAGTTGCTTTAAGTTCATTTGAACTTTGCTTTGCTTGTGGTTGGCATACCACTTAGGTAACTTCCTTAACTTCATGTAGTCTGGAAGACATGTCATGTATTTTGGCAGGCACCTGTCTGAAGCCCTCCTTAAGAGGCCATGTTTTTGCTTGTTTACCTTTGTGCCTTGTACATTTAAAGACCTCCTAAGTGAAGAGGCATTGGCAGATAAAAGGGATGTGCAATCCATCCCCTGCTACTCAGTTGTGTCATTCATCTTGCTCACACCCTGTGTTGATGCACTTTGAATAAGAACCCAAAATCTTGTTGTGTCAAGTCATGTGGAATAGAGTCCCACATTCTGGACTCCCACACATTCTTTGATTCAAGCTCACCCAGGCCTGGGTTAAGAGCTATGAGGCATAACCCTCATCTCCATTTCATCTGCTCACCCTAACTCTCAATGTTAGAGGTTAAGAGCCTGACCACCCTTCCAGTATTTGGCTTGTTTGTCAAGGTCGATATGACCCCTTGACTAAAGCCCAACCTTGCTTGAGCCCCCTTGGTTGTGTATAGTGTGTGCTATTTGCTTTTGATGTTTATCTGCTTAGCTTCTCATCTCCTTTCTGTAAAAGTCGTATGATCAACTTTTGAGGAAGTTGACGTACGTAGAGACAGACTTGAGTTGACTCACTGTCTGTGTGAGTCAAACTCTTGTTAGAGACCTCAACCTAGGACTATTGTGGATTACATGATAACTATTAGGCTCGAGTCAGTCTCCCTTCTAGTTTGTCATTTATCAGTCTCTGGTTAGGATAGAAATTTCTCCCCTGTTCAGGGGAACTACGTCGCCCTAATCCTCATACCAGATGAGGTACGTAGGCAGGAGATCGTGCGAGATCTCTCCGGGTGCCCTTTTTCTTTTTTGAGTGTGTTTTGCTTGACAGCTATCAGGCTCGAGTTCCCGACTCCCTGTTAGTCTGTGTGTTCAACCTTTTTCTTTTTCAACTCTTCTGCTTTGTGTGTGTGTTTGGAGTTTGATGTAAGCCCACTGATTGGCATTCGGTTTCCCGTTTGTGTGTGTGTGTTTGGAGTCTGATGTAAGCCCAGCGATTGGCATTCGGTTTCCCGTTGTTGTTTGTTTACTGAGTCAAATGTAAGACCATTGATTGGCTATCTGTTTCCTGTTTCTTTTGTGGAGTCGGACATAAGACCCGCCATTGGCAGTCTGTTTCCAGTTGTGTGTTTGCCCTGACGTCTCAGCGTCTTTGTGTGTGTTTTGTTTCGGCGTGCGTTAGCCGAACTACGGTAGCTCTGATTCTCATTCCAGATGAGATACGTAGGCATAGGATACGATATCCTAGCGAGCCCGTTCCCCTCTTCTTCCATCTGTGTTTCAGTCCAGTGTGTGTGCATTCTTTGAGCAGTTATTCAGCAACCTTATTCTATTCACTTGAGCGTGGATCCCGTCGAGTACGACGGACGTGAGGGGTGCTAATACCTTCCCCTTGCGTAATCGACTCCCGTACCTTGTAATCTCCGGTCGTAAGACCATTTCCTTTCCAGGTTTACTTCGAGCGTTTCCTTTCCCTCCTTTGGGATAAATAACGCACGGTGGCGGCTCTGTTTGTATCTTTTTCCCGCCGGTTCTTTTTCGCGGATGCGACAACTGGCGACTCTGCTGGGGACACAACAAGAAGTTGACCTCTTGCTGGTCCATCTTCCCTAAGCGAGTCACTCCTAGCGCTCTCTAGGGTAGTCTTGGTTGCTTGTGTTGCTCTATTTATTGCACTTATGATTATTATATTGTGTATATATTTGCATAAATGTTAGCATGCATCATATTATCATTATGCTGGATTCTGTACAGGTTTGGTTCCTCTGATTTGGGGTGGGTGTTCTGAGTGGGGCTAAAACCCAGGCCCGAGTATACACCTATGATTAGTGTGGTCTCACGTTCCTCACATGTTGGTTGGGCATGTTGTTGCGACGTGACATACCACAAGCCGGACGAGGTTCTTCTGAGAGAGCTCTTCCATTGTGGAGTATTCCACTTTGGTTGGGTTACCTCTTTGAGCTATTGACTTCGGTGACCGTTCTTTCCCGGATCTTTGGTTTAGACGATCGTATGAGAGCTGCAACGGCACACCCGAAAGGGCAAACCCGTTGAGTATCTTTGCCCGATTGTCGAGACCATTATCCGCCTTAGGATGGCCTGATTAGAATTCACCTGTGAGGGGAGGGTTTGATTCTTACAGATGCATGTTCTGATGGTGACTAATGGTTCAGTTATTGATCAGAGTTCTATTTATAAGTCGGATTTATGGATTTATTTCTGAGACGCCGGAGTTTTGTCCATGGTATTTATCAGTGGGGATCCGTTTATTTCAGGATTCCTTGGGTTGATTCAGATGATGTTGTGTTTATCTGTTCAGAGGACTTTCTGGTGATGATGGTGGTATATCCTCAGGTTCCGTTTATTTCGGAACCCCGAGTTGGATTTACGGTTACTCGTTTCCTCAGATGGTTGTGATTAGTTCAGAGGCCGTAACTCAGTGCAGTGGATGTTCAGATGACTTGGAGGATGGCACAGTGCATTGCATTCATACATCAGCATCATCCACATTTTGCATTCATCCGAATCTAACTCATGTCTATCCATACTCAGGGTACATTCTCGATTAAAATTCTGGTTGAGAGACATCTTGATGTCAGAATGTTATTGTCAAATTATTATCTGTCTCGATGAAACCAGGATCGAAAGACAGAGTGTTCCTCATATGGATAGACATTGCATTCATGCGTGAGTCATATTAACCTGTCTTCTGTTTTGCAGGTGTCAGTATTTAACGTGTTTGATTGACACAGGAATCATTGCTCGTGCACGCCGAATCATTCCCTTGCACGTAGCACGTCCACACAGATACCCTACCATGCGCAACAGACCCAAACTGATGGATACATCCAACACAGATATTCTCGAGCTAAAAGAGAAGATGGGAGAGCTGATCAATGTGATACAAGGGTTCGCCTTGGGGCAGAAGGCACTGGTTGAGAAAGTGGAGAAGCTTGAGCGGGCTTCAGCTGCTAACAGTGGTAATAATCAGGAGGGTGTTTCCAACAACGGTCTTGGTGGTTCTAGAGACGGTGGTGACCCTGGAAGGAAGACTACTACTGGTGTAGTGATCAATAATGGGGGAGGTTTTGGTTTCGCTGCAGGCGGTATACCAGGTCCTAGGGGCAATAATCTGAAGGATGATCAGTTTCCTCCTTTCTTTGTGGCTGAGGAGGATAGAGAGGAAGATCAGTTCTCTGTGCTGAACGAACAGTTTGGTCAGTACGGTGTTCCGCCGCCCAACAAGGAAATTCAGGTGCTAGCAGAGAAGATCAGGGCTCTGGAAAGTCATGCCACTCCGGGGGTTGTCAATATGTCGAACATGGGGCTAGTTGAGGGGATTGTGATCCCGCAAAAGTTTAAAGTGCCCACATTTGACAAGTATAATGGGAGTTCTTGCCCAGAAACTCATCTCCAGGCTTTCATCCGAAAGATTTCTGCTTATACAATGGATCAGAAGCTATGGATGTATTTATTCCATGACAGCTTGTTTGGCGGGTCTCTGGAATGGTATACCAAGCTGAGATCATCAGATGTCAAGAGCTGGCAGGATCTTGGAGATGCTTTCTTTAAATAATACCAATTCAATGCTGACATGGCTCCTAACCGTACCCAACTGCAGGGTATGTCTCAGAAGCCTAATGAAGGGTTTAAAGAATATGCACAAAGGTGGAGGGAGTTGGCTGCCAGAGTTCAACCTCCGCTGGTGGATCGGGAGATGTCTGATCTGTTCATGGGTACCCTGCAGGGGATTTTTGCTGAAAGGATGGTGGGTTGTCCCGTCACTGGCTTTGCAGACATAGTAGTGGCTGGTGAGAGAATTGAAAGCTGACTGAGAATGGGGAAAATACAGGGAAATCCTCCATCGTCTGGAGTAAAGAAGCCATTTGGGAACGGTCAGTGCAAGAATGAGGGTGAATCGAGTGCTGTGTATGCCCAAAGGGGACACGGTAGGGATCGTTACTACCAGCACACTGCTGCGGTAACCATTCCTGCTGGTAATCAATCGGTACAACAGCAACGTCAGCCACCTCAACAGAGAGCACAGAGAGCTGGATACCAAGTGAGAGGAAAGGGGATTGATCGTCAGTTTGATAGGCCACCCGTGACATATGCTTTTCTGTTTAAGAAGTTGATGGTGAAGGTGAGAAAAACAAGAAAGGGGGGGTTTGAATTGTTTGAAAAAAATAAGCGCTTTTGCAAAATGAAATCACACAATGATTTTATACTGGTTCGCTTATAACACAAAGCTACTCCAGTCCACCCGGCCAAGGTGATTTCGCCTTCAACAAGGACTTAATCCACTAATCTTGAAAGATTACAAACAACCCCTAAGAGAGAAGAAAATCTCTTAGTCCTCTCAAGTCTACAGACTACAAAGAGTCACTTGAGGAAATCAAACAAATAAAAATTAGATACAAGATGTGTAATCTAGAGTGCTTCTAAGAAAGCAAATATTACAAACTTAAGAACAAATTTTTCACTTGATAAGCAAAAGCTTAGTGAAAATCTTTGAAGAACAAGGATGTTTTTCTTGAGCGTGATATGATTTCAGTATAGTTTTGGCTAGTGATTTCTTGCATTACTGAATGAGATTTCTTCTCTATTTATAGGAGTTGAAGTAGAGTTGAAGTAGCGTTGAATCTGTTGGATATTGAGATGTAGTTACGCCATTCCATTAATAGCTTCTGCAGTAGACTTTTTCACTTAGAAGTGACTACTTACCACAATTAGTATCTTCTCTCTTGGAAGTGGAGATTAACGTCTCTTTCTAATTGAGGAAATCCATTTGCAGAACTTTAACTTGGCTTAAACGTTACTTCATCATGATTAACAATTCTGATTAGAGTCTTCGTGTTTCTGGAGAATCTTGCTTCTGATGTTATTTCTTGAAAGTTCAGATGGCGCTGATAACTTCCAGAGTTTACAGAAGGCATTAGTTCAGAGTCAGAGCTTCTAGACTTTACTTCATGTTCAGATGCTTCTGATACTTTTGTAGTTTTGTCCAGAGTCAGAGCTTCTTGAATGAGATTCCTCTTTAGATGCTTCTGATACTTGAGATTTTGCATCTGATCTTGTTTTGCATCTGATGACATCATCAGATTTGTTTCTTCTTTCTTTAGAACCCTGCACACTTAGAAACTTTTCGTTAGGGTGCCATTTTTGGTTTCTTCCTTTGTTATCATCAAAATCATGGAATCTGTTGTAGAACAATTTTTGTTCTTACAATCTCCCCCTTTTTGATGATGACAAAACAAATAAAATTATCAGATGAAACATGAAAAATATTAGATCAGATAGACAAAAGCTCCCCCTGAGTTAGTACTAGGGAGTTCAGAAGTTCTTACCAGAGCTTTCCAAGTAAAGAGATTTCTGAAAACTTTCTGCAATTTCTTAAATTTAATGTTAGAACTATTTAATCAGAGCTATTATTTAAGCAGAGCTAATTTAACCTTAACTATTTCTACAATTGTTGCAGAATGCTTAAGGTTTTAGACATAATTTTCATCAGAGCTATTTAATAATTTCTCCCCCTTTTTGGCATAATCAAAAAGGCATAAAAAATAAAAAGAATAATAAAGAGAAAAACATTTCATTAATCAGAAGCACAAAGGCACAAAAGCATGCAAAACATCAGATCCAAGAGAATATCAGAGCTAAAGAAGACAGAAGCAAAAACACTAGGCAAGCAGACAAAATAAATCCTAAGTGCCTAAGGGTTTGGAGGTTGAGGAAGTCTCTGAAGCAACATGGCAAACATGTTCTGGATGTTTTCATTCAAAGCATCTTGTTTGTCCATTCTGGCACGAAGCTCATTCTGATCTTGCTTGATCTCTTTCTGATCTTGCTTGATCTCTTTCAGAGTGTTAAGAATCAACGGGATCGCAGAAGAGGACTCCCCCTGAGTCAGAGCCTGCTGAGCTTCAGCTTCAGCAGCAGCTTGGGCTTCTGCATCTGCCTGAGCCTTGGCTTCAGCTTCCTTAATCCTTAGAAGTTCTGCTTCCTTTGCCAGTCGTTCTTCTTCTAACCTTCTTGCTTCTTCCTCAGCTTCCTTAGCCAATCTTTCCTCCTCTAATCTTCTGGCCTCAGCTTCTCTGGCCAATCTCTCTTGGAGCCGTTCCTCAGCATCTCTGATGTAGCCATTTCTGACTTGTTCAGAGATACTCTTCAGCCTATAAGACTCAGAGGTCATCCAACTAATGACTCTGTTCCAGTGTGTCCTAACAGATTTAGGATCATCACTAACTTCAGAGTTTTTAGCCAGAGACTTGACCTTCTGGACTGAAGCTTCTGCAACCTGTATAATGGCCTCCTCAAGGGTAGGTATGGTAAGTTCAGGTTCAGGTTCAGGTGAATGAGGTGGAGAGTTTTGAGGGCTGAGATTTAGAGAGGGAGGTTCAGTTTGTTGAGGTTCAGATTCTGCTTGAAGTTCAGAATCTGGGGATGAAGCATAGAGTGGGTTTACATCTAAGGGTTCGGATTCTGGTTCTGGGACAGCGGGAAGGATTGGTGGAATGATATTAGAGGTGAAAGGAGCAGATGGTTGAATTACAGAGGGTATGGTGGTTGTTTGTTGTAGTGGTGAAGTTATTTCAGGTTCTGTGGTTTGTGTTCGTTGTGAAGCAAGTCTATGGGCATAGAGTGTTGCTATGGTTGGGGAGTTTGGGTCAGAGTGTTCTTGATCAGAGGACTCATGATCAGATAACTCTTGGTCAGAAGAAGGGGAAAGGTAAGGGGGTGATTCATATTCAGAGGATGAGGAAGAAGAAGTAGTTTGGTGAGTTTGTGCAGGTATAGAGGGAGGAATGAAGGTTCTAGCAATGTTTAGAACAGGTGTAGGTTGGGAGGTTCTGATGATTGATGGTGGTATTTCAGAGGTGGTATATATTGGTTGTGAAGAGAGAGGGTTAGAGGAAGCCATTATAGATGCAGAGGAGACAGGAGGAATAGACTTACCAGAAGAGACATTCAGAGGTGCTGAAGTTTTGCTGCCAGAAGTTTCTCCAAGTCTGGCTTTCTTTGCTCTCCTTGCCTCAGCAGCTATCTGTTTCTCAGAGACACCTCTCTTGTATCTGACAAGATCTTCTACAGAGTCCAGACAGTCTTCAAGGCGGAAATCAGAAACATCAACACCTTCTTCCAACATTCGATGAAGATAGAGGGCAACAGCGTCTCTGGGCTCATCCTTGAAGAATCTGACCAGGCCATGAGGCATCTTCCTCTGATCTTTTAGACATTCCCAGGACACATCCATAGTGGGCTTGACTCTAATGTCTTTGATGATTCCCATGCTCTTGAGGTTTCTGGCATTCAGAGGCTTTCCCACGTCAATTGCCAGATCATCCATACATCTGGTCTTCTCCAGATCATCTACCAAGCCATGCTCAATGAAGACATCAGAGAGCAATCTTCCCAGAGGAATGTAGGATCTGGGCTTCATATTATTCCTCGTTTCTCTGACTGAATCTCTCAGATATCTGAAGAGGAGAGTAGGGAGATTGATCTTGATACCCTTCTGAATGCAGTACAGAATGCATTTCTGGTCTGCATTTATGTAGTCAGAGGAGTTGGAGGCTGGACGATGATGGATTGTTCCCAGAATAATCTTCAGCCAAACTCGGAGGTTCTGATGAAGCTCCTTGTTTTTAGAGGGGTTTCCTTCAACATTAGGTTTGAAGATTGTAGGGTTGATGACTTCAGTGATGCGCTTTGACCTTGGAGGAATGTTGTAAATCCTTTTACCTCCACTACTTTCCATATTCAACAGAGAGGCAATGGATCCTTCTGTGATCACTATCTTCACTCCCAGAACAAAAGAAACAATGAACTGGTCATCAGCATCTGCACATCTCCAGAACTCCTTCACCAGAAGAGGGTAGATTGGACCATAAAGCCTGTCGAAGTAGTTTTCCCAACCTTGCTTGCGAAGATCTTCAGTAAGATCAACACCGTTTCTTCTCAAGTTCTCAAAATCTACCAGCGATTCACACAGTACATCCAAACCTTCAAAGGGAGTTGAAAGATGAATGTGTTGTTCACGGTCAAGAATGTGAGGTTCTTTGTAAACTGGGGTTGTGGTGACGCTTATAACCGTGGGTGTTTGAGTGTTTGAGGTTTGGGGATTGGAACTAGATTCCACTTGTTGAGAATGGTTGAAGAGTTCTTGTTGTTGAGCGTCCATGTTGATGAAGATGATGAAGATTGAAGAAGAAGATGAAGAACTTGCAGAGAACTTTCAGAGAAGGGTTTAGGGTTTTAGAGTGAGTGAGAGTGATAAGTGTGAAAAGTGAGAGAAAGTGTTTATATACTAAGGGTAAAAACACATGCAAAACGACACACATACCAGCGTTAGCACAAAAACCAAAATAGCACGTTTGGGGGAAAAATGATTACAGCTCATTAATGAATGTCTAATCCCACAGCTTGCACACTGCTCGAGGAAAACTCAAACGTCTGCCTTTTGAATTTCTTGACAGCTGTCTAGAAGTTCTAAGGTTAGACGCATGTTCCCCACGTGTTGATGTATCTGATCTTCAGGAATACCAAAGGATTTCTGAAGATTTCTAACTCAGATATATTCTTAACTTGGTAGAAGTATCAGAGTCAGAGGCAGAAGTGTATTTGTTTTTATCAGAGTCTCATTTTACATGTTCAGAGCCAAATATTACTCAGGACAATTTTTAATGTTCAGATTTTCTAAGATGAAAAGAAATCTATCTTCAGCTAGAGGCTTAGTAAAGATATCTGCCCATTGATGTTCTGTATCAATGAACTTCAGCGTTACTATCCCTTTCTGAACATAGTCTCTAATAAAATGATGTTTTATTTCTATGTGTTTGGCTCTGGAATGTAGAATGGGATTCTTACTTAAACAAATAGCAGCAGTATTATCACAAAAGATAGGAATGTTACTCTCAATTATCTGGAGATCTTCTAGCTGATGCTTCATCCAGAGCATCTGAGTTGTGCACAGTGATGCTGAGATGTATTCTGCTTCTGCAGTTGATAGAGCAATTGTTGACTGTCTTTTGCTAGCCCAGGAGATTAAGTTGTTTCCCAGAAGCTGGCAATTTCCAGATGTGCTTTTTCGTTCTATTCTATCTCCTGCATAATCTGCATCACAATAACCAGAAAGCCTATACTCTGATGTTTTCTCATACATCAGGCCCAGGTTAGGAGTTCCTTTCAGATACTTAAGAATTCTCTTAACAGCTGTTAAATGAGATTCTCTAGGATCTGATTGGAATCTGGCACAAAGACAGACGCTAAAGAGAATATCAGGACGAGTAGCAGTCAGATAGAGAAGAGAGCCTATCATACCTCGATAGAGCTTCTGACAAACCTTGTTGCTTACCTCTTCCTTCTCCAGAATGCAAGTTGGATGCATAGGAGTTTTTGCAGATTTGCATTCAGTCATATCAAACTTCTTCAGAACGTCTTTAATGTACTTGCTTTGATGAATGTACGTGACTTCTGGAGTTTGATTGATTTGAATTCCCAGAAAGAACTTTAGTTCTTGCATTAGACTCATTTCAAATTCTGCCTGCATTAACTTAGAAAATTCTTGGCAAACAGAGATATTAGCAGAACCAAAAATAATATCATCAACATAAATTTGGCATATCATGAGATCATTATTAAGGTTTTTACAGAAGAGTGTAGAATCAACTTTCCCTCTGATAAAATTTTGTTCCAGAAGAAAATTGCTCAGACGTTCATACCAAGCTCTGGGAGCTTGTTTAAGTCCATATAAAGATTTCTTAAGTTTGAAAACATGTTCTGGAAAGTTTGAATTTTCAAAGCCTGGAGGTTGGTTGACATACACTTCTTCTGAAATATAACCATTAAGAAATGCACTCTTGACATCCATTTGGTATAATTTGATAGAATGATTAATAGCAAAAGATACAAGAAGACAAATAGATTCTAACCTCGCGACTGGAGCAAAAGTTTCATTATAATCAATACCTTCTTGTTGACTATAACCTTGAGCTACCAGTCGAGCTTTGTTTCTGACAACTTCTCCTTTCTCGTTCAGCTTGTTTCTGAAAACCCATCTGGTTCCAATGACATGAGTGCCTCTGGGTTTTGGAACGAGATCCCAGACATCATTCTTGGAGAATTGATCTAACTCTTCTTGCATAGCTGCCACCCAATCGTTATCTTGAAGAGCTTCATCACAGGACATAGGCTCAATCAGAGACACTAGTCCCAGAGGAATATCTTCAGAAGTTCTGAAGGTAGATCTGGTTCTGACGGGTTCGTTCTTGTTTCCCAGAATCAAATCTTCAGATACGTTAATACGACTTTTAACTTTCCTTGGAATTTCTGGAGATTTAATTTCTTCAGAGTCTGGAGTGACAGTTGCTTCTGGAGTTTTCTCAGATTCTACCAGAGTGATCTCTAAATCTGCAAACTTTTCAACTAGCTTTGACTTTTCAGGGTCAAGCTTATCATCAAATCTAACATGAATTGATTCCTCCACAATTTTGGTTTCTGTGTTGTATACTCTATAGCCTTTAGAGCGTTCTGAGTATCCTAACATAATACCTTTCTGTGCTTTGGAATCAAACTTGTTCAGATGTTCTTTAGTATTTAATATAAAACAAATGCATCCAAAGGGATGAAAATATGAAATGTTGGGTTTTCTTCCCTTGCACAGTTCATAGGGAGTCTTTTCCAGAATAGGTCTAATAGAGATTCTATTCTGAATGTAACACGCTGTATTTACAGCTTCTGCCCAAAAGTGCTTTGCTACATTTGTTTCATTGATCATGGTTCTGGCCATCTCTTGGAGTGTCCTATTCTTCCTCTCTACAACTCCATTTTGTTGTGGAGTTCTAGGGCAGGAGAAATCATGGGATATTCCATTAGAATCAAATAGTTCTTCAAAATCTTTATTTTCAAATTCTCCACCATGATCACTTCTGACTCTAACAATTTTAGAGTCAAATTCTTTTTGCACTTTAGAACAGAAACTGGTGAATACAGAGTGAGACTCACTCTTGTGCTTTAGGAATTTTACCCATGTCCAGCGGCTGTAATCATCAACGATTACTAGTCCATACTTCTTTCCATTGACTGATGCTGTTTTCACAGGACCAAATAAGTCAATGTGAAGAAGCTCCAGAGGCTTAGAGGTAGAAACAACATTTTTCTTTTTAAAAGATGTTTTTGAAAACTTTCCTTTTTGACAAGCTTCACACAGAGCATCTGAAGAAAACTTCAGTTTAGGTAAGCCTCTGACTAACTCAAGTTTAGTTAGCTGAGAAAGTTTTCTCATGCTAATGTGGCCTAAGCGTCTATGCCATACCCATTGCTCTTCGTGAACTGACATTAAACATTTAACATTTTGATCTTTTAAATCAGAAAGATTTATTTTATAAATGTTGTTTTTCCTCTTGCCTGTGAAAAGGACAGAGCCATCGTTCTGACTAATGGCTTTACACGTTTTTTGATTAAAGATTACATCATAACCGTTATCACTTAATTGACTTATGGATAACAAGTTATGCATTAATCCTTCTACATAAAGAACATCAGATATAGAGGGAAGAGTACCATTACCAATAGTTCCGGAGCCTCTGATCCTTCCTTTCTGATCTCCTCCGAAGCCTACAAATCCAGCGTCTTTAAGTTCCAGGCTTTGGAACATAGACTTTCTTCCCGTCATATGTCGCGAGCATCCAGAGTCCAGGTACCATGACTGGTGTTTGAACTTTGCTGCATAGGATATCTGCAACATAGATAATCTTATCTTTCGGTACCCAGAATCTCTTGGGTCCTTTTAGATTAGTTTTCCCAGAGTTTCTCACAACTTTGGGTCTTCTAGCATTTTTAAATTGGTGTTCTTGTGTATGTGTGTAGTGGTATGAAAAAGGAGATTTAATTTGATCACTTGTAGAGGGTTTATCTTTCTCAGGATCATATCCAATTCCCCTTTTGTTATTCTGACTTACTCCATAAATCATGGATGCCATAATACTCCTATCTATCCCATTCTTCAGAAATTTTTGAAAGGCTTCTTCATATTTATAAATAATTTCATTTGAAGTTTGTGGTGCTTGAGACAACGTTTCTTCCAATTCTAAGCTTTTTGTTTTAGCTCCATCTCTTTCTATCATTAGAGATCTGATAGTATCATCTCTTGCTAGAATTGTTGTCTCAAGTCTACTACATACTTCAGATTTTGCTTTAAGAAGGCCTTTAATGTCTTTAATTTTTTGTTTTAATTTCTGAAGAGAGGTAAGAGTTTCTGATAAACATGATTCTAAGTCAGATCTAGAAAGTTCAGAAAATACCTCTTCAGATTCTTCATCTGAGCTGCTGGATGTGGTAGCCATAAATGCTACGTTGGCTTGTTCATCAGAGTCAGATTCTGATGATCCTGATTCACTATCGTCCCAGGTGGCCATTAATCCTTTCTTTGTTCTGAAGGTATTCTTCTTGAAGCTTTCTTTTCTAGGGTTATCTTTCTTCAGCTTGGGGCATTCATTTCTGTAATGACCTGTTTCTTTACATTCAAAACAGGTAATATCTTTATTAGGTTTACCTTTTGAAGTTGACTCTGATCGATCCCCTCTGGGTCTTGATCTTCTGAAGTTGTTGTTGTTCCTTCTTTTCCAGAGTTGCTTAACTCTTCTGGTTAGTAAGGACAGTTCTTCTTCATCATCAGAGTCTTCAGATTCAGAGTCATCAGTGTCTGCAGTTTCTGCTTGAAGGGCTTTGGTTCTGTCTGACTTCCGTCTTTCAGGTCTGGACTTCAGCGCCACTGACTTGTTCCTTTTCTGAGGCTCATCCTCCTCTAGTTCTATCTCATGGCTTCTGAGAGAACTAACAAGTTCTTCAAGGCTGATATTGTTCAGATCCTTTGATAACTTCAGAGCAGTAACCATTGGTCTCCATTTCTTTGGCAGACTTCTGACAATCTTCTTAACATGATCTGCAGTCGTGTATCCTTTGTCTAGCACTTTAAGACCTGCAATAAGAGTTTGGAATCTGGAAAACATAGCTTCTATAGCTTCGTCATCTTCCATCTTGAAGGCTTCATATTTCTGGATCAGCGCCAGAGCCTTCGTCTCCTTGACTTGGGAGTTTCCTTCATGGGTCATCTTCAGAGAGTCAAGTATATCTTTAGCAGTCTCTCTGTTGGTGATCTTTTCATACTCGTTATAAGATATAGCATTTAGGAGTATGGTTCTGGCCTTGTGATGATTCTTGAAAGCTCGTTTCTGATCATCTGACATCTTACTTCTAGGAACTTCAGCTCCATTTAAGACTGGAGGTGTGTATCCATCTGTGACAATGTCCCAGAGGTCAGCATCATAACCCAGAAAGAAACTTTCGATTCTATCTTTCCAGTAATCAAACTTTTCTCCATCAAAAACAGGAGGCTTGGCATTGTAAGAATCTTTCTCATTTGAGTGGGCCATTGTTTTTCTCGTACTGGATCTCTCTACACGGTTAAGTGTTTGATTAGAAAATCAATAACAGAGCCGGAGCTCTGATACCAATTGAAGGTGAGAAAAACAAGAAAGGGGGGGTTTGAATTGTTTGAAAAAAATAAGCGCTTTTGCAAAATGAAATCACACAATGATTTTATACTGGTTCGCTTATAACACAAAGCTACTCCAGTCCACCCGGCCAAGGTGATTTCGCCTTCAACAAGGACTTAATCCACTAATCTTGAAAGATTACAAACAACCCCTAAGAGAGAAGAAAATCTCTTAGTCCTCTCAAGTCTACAGACTACAAAGAGTCACTTGAGGAAATCAAACAAATAAAAATTAGATACAAGATGTGTAATCTAGAGTGCTTCTAAGAAAGCAAATATTACAAACTTAAGAACAAATTTTTCACTTGATAAGCAAAAGCTTAGTGAAAATCTTTGAAGAACAAGGATGTTTTTCTTGAGCGTGATATGATTTCAGTATAGTTTTGGCTAGTGATTTCTTGCATTACTGAATGAGATTTCTTCTCTATTTATAGGAGTTGAAGTAGAGTTGAAGTAGCGTTGAATCTGTTGGATATTGAGATGTAGTTACGCCATTCCATTAATAGCTTCTGCAGTAGACTTTTTCACTTAGAAGTGACTACTTACCACAATTAGTATCTTCTCTCTTGGAAGTGGAGATTAACGTCTCTTTCTAATTGAGGAAATCCATTTGCAGAACTTTAACTTGGCTTAAACGTTACTTCATCATGATTAACAATTCTGATTAGAGTCTTCGTGTTTCTGGAGAATCTTGCTTCTGATGTTATTTCTTGAAAGTTCAGATGGCGCTGATAACTTCCAGAGTTTACAGAAGGCATTAGTTCAGAGTCAGAGCTTCTAGACTTTACTTCATGTTCAGATGCTTCTGATACTTTTGTAGTTTTGTCCAGAGTCAGAGCTTCTTGAATGAGATTCCTCTTTAGATGCTTCTGATACTTGAGATTTTGCATCTGATCTTGTTTTGCATCTGATGACATCATCAGATTTGTTTCTTCTTTCTTTAGAACCCTGCACACTTAGAAACTTTTCGTTAGGGTGCCATTTTTGGTTTCTTCCTTTGTTATCATCAAAATCATGGAATCTGTTGTAGAACAATTTTTGTTCTTACAGATGGATCTTGGGTTGGTTCAGTCGAGGACGATGGCTCCGGTAAGACCAGATCAGAGGCCTCCTAACTATGATGAGAACGCCAAGTGTGAATTCCATTTTGGTACACCAGGGCATAACATCGAGGGTTGTAGAGCCTTTAAGCATGTTGTCCAAGACTTGGTAGACTCCAAGGCCATCAATTTTGCACCATCTCCGAATGTTAATGCTAATCCCATGTCGGCGCATGGTCAGGTGATGGTGGGTGTAATTGCTGAAGATTCAGGTCACGTCTGTGCGGTGGGGGAAGAGACTGACAGTGACCGCGAGTTTGACTCGTGGATAAAATCGTGCGTACCAGGGATGGAAGTCCAGAACTGGAAGGCCTAAAAGATCATCACTGTCACTCTACGTGAAGAGTAATATTTCTGATTTTCAATACTGTTTGCATGAAAGCCATACGTTTTGCCCGAAACGTAATGGTTCATTGTAAGGGCCACCTCATGTGTTTCATTTTGCAACATTTTGCATCATTAATGAATGGATGTTTTTCACAATAAAAGCGGTGTTCCCTGTTTTTCATTTATTTTTGCAGTTTAAAACAAAAATAAAAATGGCAATGTTTGCTTTCATTTCTCTTTCCTTTTGATTTGTCTTGTTCCGACCTCAAAAGCAATGCATGAATCCGCATTCATGTAGATGCGATCATTCTCCTGATCTCGTTGATTACAATTCGGTTACACCTCTGTATGACTTCGACAATCCGATCTATCATGCCGAAGAAGAAGGCGAAGAAGATTGTGATCTGCTGGAAGATTAGCCAGGTTGTTGAAACAAGAGGAGAAGGTGATTCAGCCGCACGAGGAGCGAGTTGAGATTGTCAATCCAGGCACCGAGGAGGTCTGAAAGGAAATAAAGGTTGGGGCCGCCTTGGAGGCGAGTGTCAAGAGCAGAGGTGATGCCATTCGGTCTCAAGAACGCCGGTGCCACGTATCAGAGAGCCATGGTGACTTGGTTTCATGATATGATTCATCATGAAATCGAATGCTATGTTGATGACATGATAGCAAAGTCCCAAACAGAAGAGGGGCATTCGGTAGATCTGGTCAAGTTGTTTGACCGATTGAGACAATTCAGACTGAGGTTGAATCAGAATAAGTGCACTGTCGGAGTGCGGTCCGGTCAGTTGCTTAGGCTTATTGTAAGCGAAAGAGGAATCGAGGTTGATCCTGCTAAAAAAAAAAGTAATACAAGAAATGCCTGAACCGAGAACGGAAAAAGAGGTTCGTGGTTTCTTAGGTAGATTGAACTGCATCTCACGGTTCATATCTCATCTAACAACCATGTGTGAACTCATGTAAAAAAAGAGAAAAGATCAAACGGTCAGGTGAAATAATGATTGCCAAGCGGCATTTGAAAAATAAAAGAGTATTCGCAGGAGCCTCTGATTCTGATGCCTCCTGTGGAGGGATGACCATTAATTCTGTACTTGACAGCCCTCGAGGGGTCTATGGGGTGTGTACTGGGGCAGCAAGACGAAGTCTGGTCGAAAAGAGCATGCAATTTACCTTAGCAAAAAGTTTACCGACTGTGAAATAATATATTCACTGCTCGAGAAAACTTGATGTACTTTGGCATAGGCTGCTCGCCGACTAAGACAGTATATGTTGGTTCATACCACTTTATGGATTTCCAAGATGGATCTGATCAGGTATGCATTTGAGAAGCCAGCAGAAGAAGCCAGCATTGACCGGACGGGTTGCGAGGTCGTAAACGATTTTTGACTGATGTGATATTCAGTACACCTCTCAGAAGGTAATCAAGGGGAGTGTATTGTCTGATTACCTCGCCCAGCAACCCATTGAGGATTATCAACCGATGATGTTTGAGTTCCCTGATGAGGACATCGAGGTTCTCAAATCGAAAGATTGTGAGGAACCGATCCCGGAGGAGGGGCCTGACCCTGAATCCGAACAGATTCTGATGTTTGATGGGGCCGTTGATGAGAATGATAGTGGAGTTGGTGTTGCTTTCGTTACGCCAAAGGGATCCCCACATTCCTTTTGCTGCTCGGCTGACATTTGAATGCACCGACAATGTGGCAAGTACGAAGCTTGTATCCTGGGTATCGAACCTCGGTGCGTACATCTACTGGGGCAAAGCCTTTCTCGCTGTGTATGGAATGGAAGCCGTGTTACCGGTTGAGGTTCAAATTCCATCGTTGAGAGTCCTGATGGATGTGAAATTGCAAGAGGCTGAATGGGTAAGGACTCGGTACGAAGAGTTGAGCCTGATCGAGGAAAAGAGGTTGGCGGCCATTTGTCATGGACAGTTGTACCAGCAGCGGATGAAGCGTGCTTTTGACCGAAAGGTACGACCTCGGGTATACCATATGGGTGATATGGTGTTGAAAAGGATCCTTCCTCCTCAAAACGATCGTAGGGGCAAGTGGACACCCAATTATGAAGGTCCATTCGTGGTCAAGAAGGTTTTCTCTGGTGGAGCCTTGTTGTTAACGACCATGGATGGCGAGGATTTTCCATCCCCTGTGAATGCGGACGCAGTTAAAAAATACTTCGTATAAAGAGACCCGTTGGACGAAAAGAATAAAATAGTCCAGGCAAAAATGGGCATCCCAGCGAACCAGAAAAAATGAAAAAGGTTCGGGCAAAAATTAGGGATAGAAAGGAAAAATTGTACACCCGGCAAGTCGAAAACCCCACAAGGGCGGCTTGGGCAAAAAAGGGGTATCCCGGTGGACTGAAGACCCGAAAGGGCGGTCCATGCAAAAGAGGGATTGAAACGAACAACTGCGTCTAGCATGATCGTTTGTACTTTGGCTAAGACACATGGATAATCCCCGAAAGAGATCAGTCGGAAGCGTCTTGTTCAGAAGGCAGAAAGTGCGGAGAGTCTTGAGGACATATGGGGTATAACCGAGTTGGAACTCGATGAGATCACGGTTTCTCATTGCCATTAGGATAGATTTTTCCTTTTGTGCGCAATTACCTCTTTTCAGGAATTGCTTCCTGTGTATTGCTCAGTTTTTGAGCCACACCTTTTCCAATCAATAAAATGCATATTCAGTCAAATAATTTTGTTTTTGTTTTCATTACCGCTTTGATTGCAAAAACATCCGTTTATTTTGATAAAGAATCTTTGCATTTTAAGACATACAGGTTCCTTCCAATGCATGTTTATAAGATTGAAAACTTGAAATCTTATTCGGAAGGTAGAGTGACCCAGGTGTTGAAATCTTGGCACGCCTGGGGCACGTTTTTATCTAACAATCTCTTTTGCAGGGGCTGTTAGATATTTTCACTCACTTGCAGGTTGTGATGTGAAGCTTTTGACAAAAGATCCCCGTGGAGTCCAGTCAGGGACAAGGGATCAAAGAATGGTGAAAAGACAGTGAGAGACGTGCGATGATCCTGGAGTATTAATCAAGAAGACTCTTCAAAGTCGGGAGACTGGAAAGTTTATATGAATCTAAGGAGTTCGATCTCCGTGGAGTACGGAGAAGTCGAGAATACAAGGTGATGAATCAGAAAAGTCCAGACGAGTCTGGGAGTTCTCAAAAGTGGAAAGCTGACACTGGATTTAGATGTTGAATACCAGGGTTCGACGAGTCGACGGGTGTTCTGTGCCAGACTTTCCTTGTTTCCCCAAGCAGAGTTGGGATTGTTACCTCCCCAGCAGATTCAAGGTCTGTGACTTCCCTAGCAGGGTCGGGATGGTTATCTCCCCAGCAGGTTTTAGATCGGTGTTTCCATAGCAGCCAGGCCTGAAGGTTGCTATTTCCCAGCGGAGGTGTCTGTGGGTAGTTGTTTCCCCTAGCGTGGCGGAGCTTGTTAAGTTCCCCAGCAAGTCGAAGATTGTTGTTTTCCCCGCAGAGCGCGTTGGTGGTTTCTTCCCCAGCGAAGTCCCCAAGTGGATCGGGTTTAGTGGAGGTCACCCCTGGTAAGGGTGGTCCTTTCCCCAGCAGCGGTGCTATTCCCCAGCAGGGTGGAGATTGGAGCGATAGCGAGTTCCTCAGTAGAATGCCTCGAGCTCCCCAGAAGAGTCCCTTCAGGGGAATACTTTTTATGCATTCATCATGTAGATAAGTATAGCATATTGCATACCTAATTGCGTAGCATTTCCATAGTTATGGAGCATTACGCTAAAACTAGTCATGCATCACCATTGCAAGCATAAGCTAGTCTCAAGCCATGGTTACCGTTTGAGGTTTGGTTTCGCCAGTTGGTGAAGATGCTACTCAAGCCGTGGTTACTGTTTGAGAAGTGGTTTCGCTAGTTGGAAGATCAACATCAGCATTGCAAGCATCGGTTACTCAAGCCGTGGTTACCGCCTGAGAATCGATTTCGCCGGATGGTGAAGATATTACTCTGAGGAGCTTAGCATCGTGACGTTGGGTCAACGGTATTCCCCAGTAGTGCGATACTGGAGCAGATTTCTATCTTGCGAGATGGAAGTTTGAAGATGTTACTCTGAGGAGTTTAGCATCGTGACGTTGGGTCAACGGTATTCCCCAGTAGTGCGATACTGGAGGAGATTTCTGTCGTGCGAGATGGAAGTTGGAAGGTGTTACTCTAAGAAGTTCAGCATCGTGATTTTGGATCAACAGCATTCCCCAGTTAGTCCCCGGCAAGCGTCTGCCTGGTTTTGACATATGTAGATGTCATCCCTGCGATACCGGTAAGTGTCGTGTCGATCCCCGTAATATCCTTTCTTTGGTGTCAGTAAACATCATTGTTCGATGTCAGTAAACGTCGAGTTCCTTCCCAGTCATTGGTAAATGTCTGGTCGAGTATCTTTTCTTTGGTGTCAGTAAACATCATTGTTAGATGTCAGTAAACGTCGAGTTCCTTCCCAGTCATCAGTAAATGTCTGGTCGAATATCCTTTCTTTGGTGTCAGTAAACATCATTGTTCGATGTCAGTAAACGTCGAGTTCCTTCCCAGTCATTGGTAAATGTCTGGTCGAATACTCTCTGATATGTCGCCATTAGAGTGGTGGTTGGTGTTATTTCCGGCATTGCCAACAGAATTAGCATGGGAAAATGGAGAACGAGGTTCATTGTTTGGCAGCAAGAGTGACATGAAAAGAAAAGTTTCGGGGTTCAAGAAAAACAAAAGAAAGAGAGAATTAAAAGAAAAGTTTCGGGGGTTCAAGAAAAGCAAAAAAAAAAATACAATAATCCCCAGCGGAGCGTAAATTGTTCGTTTGTTCTTCGTATTCAACCACTCATCACCCTGATCATCTGAAAGCCGAGGCTGTTCATATCGATAGGTTCACAGTGGATTGAATAGGGGCAGCTGTAACACCTCAAAATTTTCCCTCCTCTTCTTGGGACTAGCTTAGGATATTGCATTCCATGTTTTAGGACATTAGGCATTGCATCTTTGCATATCATGTGAATAATAATCAAGTCATCCTCCTAAGTCTTTCTCAGAAGATAGAGAGGTTGAGAGATTCAAGCTTGAGGGTCTTGTTGAATTGATCAATCATCTGAGGGTTGCTCTTTAATTAGGGTTTTATTGGTTCCTCAAGAAGGTTGAGTATTATCTTGGTTGAAAGCGTATGTCACCATCATCATGGTTTTATCATCACCAAGGGGTTCATTATTCATGATCATGTTCCTTAGGATTAGGGTTTTGACCTCTAGTCAACCCTAATCAATGGTATTCTTTCAACCAGGGATTCTCAAGGAGATGAGTTCTTTATTGAGATGGAGATCATCATATTGATTTTATTGAGCTTGTACAAGCTATGGTTTCATTTTGGAGCCATTTCATCAAGTGGTTGAGGCTCAAAATCATCTGTGCATGTTCAAATCATCTGTCAACCATAAAAAGTCAACAGAAAGTCAACTGAGGGCTAGGAGGGGGAGAAATGAGTTTCAACATCTCATTCATGTTCAAAAGAGGCTTATTAATCATGTCAAATGCATATCTTGAAGAATTTGAGGTCACATCAAAAGTTTCCAAAAATGGAAAGTGACCTGTAATTGAAAGTTTCCAAAAATGGAAAGGTTTTGGTTCAAATTCAACTTGATTTTACATCATTAAAGAAGCTACAAATGAAATTTTGTCCAACATGAGAGTTGAAGATCTCTCTCTCCTATTTCCAAAAAGTCCAAGATCATGAATTTATGATGAATGGTTGAGGAGATATGATCAAATCATTGCCAAGTGTGCTTGGAACTTCAAAAGGCCATATCTTTTGATTCATAACTCCAAATTTGGTGCCTCTTTTTCTAAATTGCTTGTCATGACATGAAGTTTCCAAAACATTCATCACATTGCATGAACTTCCATCATATGATCATTTGCTATTTCAAGTCAATTTTGGAGGGAAAATGGCCAATTTGAAATTGGTGCATTGTATGGACCAAATGCCATTGCCAACATGTGCATGGGAAGATTTTGAGTGAAATTGAGCTCCCATATGGCACTGTTCACGCATGCATTAGCCATGCACCTCCAATTTTCAAGTTTTGGTCATAACACCTTATTTTCATTTAATCACACTTAACCATGCCTAATTTCAATTAGAAGAGGATTAGTACAGAGTATATATTGATAATCATAACAGAATTTCACTTCAGCTTCATCATTCACCATTTTAGATCTAGTTTTCATCTCACATCAAATTTTTTCTCTCAACCAAAACTTGCAATTTCTTCACATAACCTTGCATTTTTCTTTGATATTCTGAATCATTGAGTGTAGTAGATGGAGAATCAAGCTTTGGATCATTGATTTTGGTTAGAATTTGTGCATAGCAAGCTCAAGAACTCAAGAATGGAAGTTGATTGATAAGCAAGATCTACACGGTTTCAAGCTCCAATTCCTTCACCAAACTTCATTACAAGTGTTCAGGAGTTGATTTGGATCATTGCAAGGCCTTAGATCGTGCGTTTTCAAGAGCTGTTCTTCAAGAGGTCACATTTTCGATCCTTTTAATTCTCTGTTTTATGTGTATGTTCATGTAGATCTTGTGTTGCTGATAATTCTGAGCTAAATTTCATGAAAAATGATGCATTATAGAGTAAGATATGCTTAATTAAAGTTTGTTGCACAAAAATGTTTTTCATCGATTCTCTTTAATCATGATGAATTAGCTTTAGATAATGGTTGATCTGGATTCCTTGTTGAAAGAGCTTTAAAATGATGTAAGAGTTTCAAATTTATGGAAAAAAATTCTGGACATTGTTCCTGTTCATCATCATCTTCGTGAGGAAGATGATGTTCTTCATCCTAGCGACGGTCTTGCGTCTGCCTGGTTCATGTTGACGCTAGCTAGGGTTTGGTCCCACTCAGACGCCACATGCGCGCTTACATAGCAGATTGGTTGGTCCATAGTTCTTTGACCGTGCCACTTAAGCGTTTGACTGCTGACTGGCACGCCCAGTCATTAATGAAACGCAGTGTTTCAGTTAGTGTAGCGCGCCTCATTTAAAATTTGTACCGAGTTCGATCCCTAGCGCCATCAGTTTTTCAAATGTTCTCATCAATTATGCATTTCCCTCCATATTTCATGTACATGTCCATTTCCATTTCAAATTTTTTCTTCCAACTTAGAAAATTCATAACAAGTTGAAAAATGCTCCAAATAATCCCTGGTTTTTTGCTACTTGATCCTTGACATGTCCTCTATTTGATGATGTTAAATTCTGAAGTTGTGCATGACTGGATTTTGAATTGTGTTAGAATATGTGATCATGTGTACATTTGTGACATTGCCTTGTTCTTTCTATTGTGAAATGCTTGATATTGATCCAAATGCCATGAAATTTTGCATGATTGTTCTTGACATGTTGATGGATGTTTTAGGCTTGGTTTGATATTTTTCTCATTTGCCATTTCTGTTTTATGTACATGTTAACATGGTGTGACAATTTGTGTCACACATTTGGATGTCTAGCTTGTGCCATTTTATTTCCATGCCATTTGAACTTGGATGCTTCTGATTTTTGGTATGATGATCATGTTGGATATGTTGAATGCTCATGAATTTTTCCAGAATTATTTGAATCATTTCTGTTTTGATTTGGAATTTTCATTCTCAATGTCCAAATGTGTGCCTTGAAATTGTCTTTGACTTCCCTTGCACATGAAATGCCTTTTCTTGATGATTTTGACTTGGTCCTTTTTAGGACATGTTAATATGTGTTTGAAGTTGCATTGTGTTGAATATTAGCTCCTGTTTTGAATTTTTTCTTCACCTTTGACCCTAGGTTTTGACCTAGTGGTTTGGACTTATATGTGAGCTTTGAATTTCAGGACCAAGCATCCAATCTCCATGGTTGATGTTGCTTCACCATTTGAATGTTGATATTTGCTATTGATTGCTAACATTTGGTTGTTTTGTAGGTTGATGATAATTCACTTGAGTTTGCCTTATGGCTTATATGTTGCACATTGGGATTGTCTATTTGTTGTTGACTGTTGTCTGTTTGTCTGAACATTGTACTGATTTGTTTAGTTGTTTACACAGGTACCTAAGTTGCTTTAAGTTCATTTGAACTTTGCATTGCTTGTGGTTGGCATACCACTTAGGTAACTTCCTTAACTTCATGTAGTCTGGAAGACCTGTCATGTATTTTGGCAGGCGCCTGTCTGAAGCCCTCCTTAAGAGGCCATGTTTTTGCTTGTTTACCTTTGTGCCTTGTACATTTAAAGACCTCCTAAGTGAAGAGGCATTGGCAGATAAAAGGGATGTGCAATCCATCCCCTGCTACTCAGTTGTGTCATTCATCTTGCTCACACCCTGTGTTGATGCACTTTGAATAAGAACCCAAAATCTTGTTGTGTCAAGTCATGTGGAATAGAGTCCCACATTTTGAACTCCCACACATTCTTTGATTCAAGCTCACCCAGGCCTGGGTTAAGAGCTATGAGGCATAACCCTCATCTCCATTTCATCTGCTCACCCTAACTCTCAATGTTAAAGGTTAAGAGCCTGACCACCCTTCCAGTATTTGGCTTGTTTGTCAAGGTCGATATGACCCCTTGACTAAAGCCCAACCTTGCTTGAGCCCCCTTGGTTGTGTATAGTGTGTGTTATTTGCTTTTGATGTTTATCTGCTTAGCTTCTCATCTCCTTTCTGTAAAAGTCGTATGATCAACTTTTGAGGAAGTTGACGTACGTAGAGATAGACTTGAGTTGACTCACTGCCTGTGTGAGTTAAACTCTTGTTAGAGACCTCAACCTAGGACTATTGTGGATTACATGATAACTATTAGGCTCGAGTCAGTCTCCCTTCTAGTTTGTCATTTCCCAGTCTCTGGTTAGGATAGAAATTTCTCCCCTGTTCAGGGGAACTACGTCGCCCTGATCCTCATACCAGATGAGGTACGTAGGCAGGAGATCGTGCGAGATCTCTCCGGGCGCCCTTTTTCTTTTTTGAGTGTGTTTTGCTTGACAGCTATCAGGCTCGAGTTCCCGACTCCCTGTTAGTCTGTGTGTTCAACCTTTTTCTTTTTCAACTCTTCTGCTTTGTGTGTGTGTTTGGAGTTTGATGTAAGGCCAGTGATTGGCATTCGGTTTCCCGTTTGTGTGTGTGTGTTTGGAGTCTGATGCAAGCCCAGCGATTGGCATTCGGTTTCCCGTTGTTGTTTGTTTGCTGAGTCAAATGTAAGACCATTGATTGGCTATCTGTTTCCTGTTTCTTTTGTGGAGTCGGACATAAGACCAGCCATTGGCAGTCCGTTTCTAGTTGTGTGTTTGCCCTGACGTCTCAGCGTCTTTGTGTGTGTTTTGTTTCGGCGTGCGTTAGCCGAACTACGGTAGCTCTGATTCTCATTCCAGATGAGATACGTAGGCATAGGATGCGATATCCTAGCGAGCCCGTTCCCTTCTTCTTCCATCTGTGTTTCAGTCTAGTGTGTGTGCATTCTTTGAGCAGTTATTCAGCAACCTTATTCTATTCTCTTGAGCATGGATCCCGTCGAGTACGACGGACGTGAGGGGTGCTAATAGCTTCCCCTTGCGTAACCGACTCCCGTACCTTGTAATCTCCGGTCGTAAGACCATTTCCTTTCCAGGTTTACTTCGAGCGTTTCCTTTCCCTCCTTTGGGATAAATAACGCACGGTGGCGGCTCTGTTTGTATCTTTTTCCCGCCGGTTGTTTTTCGCGGATGCGACACTTAATCATCAATTCATCAAGATATGAGTTTTGGATTTGAGAAGTTGATCAGTCAATTCATCTGACTATTTTGAAATGCACTGGGACCTAACTTTTTATGTGTTGGTAAAATGGAGATGACCCCAAGAGAAAAACTGTTATTAAGAACCATATGAACAACTGTCATGTTCATCAAAATTTGATTTTAAGCTCGGAAGGTCATCATCCATTCCAAGACATTATAGGTCATTTTGATTGAAACCCTAAATTTGGGTCAACTTCCCAAGGACATAACTCCTTCATTTTTCATGATTTTAAGGTGAGACTTAATGAATTGGAAAGCTTAAGATGTCTAATTCAAATTTTATGTTGGGCAAAATTACAAAATCTCAAAAGAAATACATGTGATAATGCAAAACATTATAGGTCACTTTGGACCAAATGCATTGAAATGTGAAAAAGTCCAACTTCAAGTGCCCATAACGTCTTCATCAAAAATACAAATGATGCAACATTTAAGTCCAAATTGATTTTCTTGAAAAGATCTACAACTTTCATGTTGAAGATTTTGTCATTTGGAGCATGCATCATTGAGACAGAAGGGCTTGAACTTTGGCCAATTTTGAAAATTCCACATATGCATGTTTTGCCCCCTACATTTCAAGTTCAATTTTCATTAATTTCCAAGGCCCAAATGGAGTTTTGATCAACATGACATTTGTTCCTTATGCAACAAGCTTTCCAACCATTACCCATAAGGCTATGTTTTATTTTTGGAAGTATCATTTTCGAAGAGGGGAACTTTTTAGTGCATTTTTGGAAAATCACTTCAATTGCCATGCATGAACCAAATACACCTCATCTGCACGTCCAAAACATATTTGGTGATGTTTAGCTTGCCATTCCAATCAGAATTGGGCCCTCCATGTGTAACACCCTTCTACCCAAACGACATATTTAAAGAATTTCTCAGAGTACAACATGTAGAAGAGTTTACATTTCATTCAACTTAACACTCATCACTTTACAACATAAAAATATTTCATTTATTTTAATAAAACCTCGCAGCGGACAACAACACAATTAACGATTTATAAAAATGTTTCAACAAAACATATCAATAATTTAGTCTTCATACACAACTTAAATAATAATATAATCTCTATTGAATCCCATAACCCCGGTGTCACATGACCAGAGCATTGACTCGACTCTGTAGAATAACTCTACACTTATTCTTCACCTCAACAAAAGCTACTCCTCATTATCTGCACATTGCTCATCATAGATGAACATAAACACATGCAGAAGGGGTGAGAATTACATTATTAAACAATAATATAACGACAGAATATAATATGAATAATTTGCACATATGTCAACACGAATCATCACAATCATCATTATAATCCACAAACTCATGAATATCAACAAAACAACACATCAATTGCAATGCACACACCCATGCATGACTCAACACGACTCGGTATACCCATTTTGTGACCACTACAGGATCACTACTCCCAGATTCACCACCATAGAATCCGAGTTCCCCATAAGGAACCAAGCCTCTCAACAAGCCCGGAGTCAACAACATCATTGGAACTCAGTCCGTTCGTCACTAGGCATCGGCCTTTCATGAATGCATGCACACCAAACATGCATCATAATCAACATAGCAACAACAACATCATATAGTCATGTTATCATCATCATGAATAGCATGACATACAACTCAACAAAACAACAACAACATTACAACGATATCACATCTGGGAGTTTAAAACGCGAAAGCTGTCCGTCAAACTGATATGGCGAACGCCGTTAGGCTAATGGTGAACGCCATTAGCGTTAAACGCTCCTATTCTGGAAAAACTGTCTGTCAAACTGATATGGCGAACGCCATTAGGCTAATGGTGAACGCCATTAGCGTTAAACGCTCTTATTCTGGAAAAACTGTCTGTCAAACTGATATGGCGAACGCCATTAGGCTAATGGTGAACGCCATTAGCGTTAAACGCTCTTATTCTGGAAAACTGTCTGTCAAACTGATATGGCGAACGCCGTTAGGCTAATGGTGAACGCCATTAGCGTTAAACGCTCTTATTCTGGAAAACTGTCTGTCAAACTGATATGGCGAACGCCGTTAGGCTAATGGTGAACGCCATTTAGCGTTAAACGCTTTTATTCTGAAAAAAAGCCCAAATGGCGAGCGCCAAAGGCATAATGGCGAACGTCATTTGGCTGTTATGTGCATAAACAAGATTTTAAGCGCAGAAACAGTGGACGCGCGGCTTCTAAGCCTACAACCCAATATCAACATTTAACAATCATACATACACAACATACTTCGATTACAATGTATATAACGCCACCATACTCACAGATCGGACAATTTCCCTCAAAACCCCAAACTTTCTCAATCTCCCTAAATTCCCCAAATTTATCAACAACCCAATCCTATATCATGTAATTGCTCGCATATTATCGTTTAATAAGGTTCAGACCCCTTACCTCTTTGGATTGAAGGAAGCTCTGAGCAATCTTTGGTCTTTTCCTCTTCCTTCTCTTTCTCTTCAGCGCTTCTCCCTTTTCTGACTCTGAGGCAAAATACGTGAAAATGAAAACCTTCAGTTATCTCCTTTGGCCTCTTTTACCCAATTCCACTTTTACCCTTCCACTCTTCATATTCCAATTATATTATTTATTTAATTATTATTAAAATAAATAATATCTATAATAATAATAATAATAATAATAATAATCCAATAATTCAACTTTATTTAATTAAATTAATAAAATACTATTAACTCAATTAAATAATTCTCTTATTTTAATCGGGGTGTTACAACTCTCCCCCACTTTAGAAGTTTTCGTCCTCGAAAACATACCTCAAGCAAATAGAGCCGGATACGACTCCTTCATCTGATCTTCACGCTCCCAAGTCAAGCTCTCACCAGCTGGACCTCCCCAAACAACTTTCACTAGAGCAATTTTCTTACCTCTCAGGGTCTTCTCTTCTCGGTCATCTATCCGAATTGGCAACACCTCAACGGTCAAATTATCCCTCACCTGGATATCATCCAACTGAACAACATGCGACGGATCCGCAATATACTTTCTTAACTGAGATACATGAAACACGTCATGCAGATTAGAAAGCGACGGCGGTAAAGCTATCCGATACGCCACTTCCCCAACCCTCTTCAAAATCTGATACGGACCCACAAACCTCGGAGTAAGCTTTTTAGACTTTAAAGCTCTACCCACACCTGTCGTCGGAGTAACTCTCAAGAACACATGATCTCCCTCTTGGAACTCAAGTGCTTTTCTCCTCTTATCATGATAACTCTTCTGACGACTCTGAGAAATCTTCATCTTCTCCTGAATCATCTTAACCTTTTCAGTCGTCTGCTGCACAATCTCAGGTCCGAGTACAACACTCTCACCTGACTCATACCAACACAATGGAGTTCTACACCTCCTACCATACAATGCTTCATATGGAGCCATACCGATACTAGCATGAAAACTATTATTATAAGTAAACTCCACCAACGGCAAATAACTATCCCAAGAACCACTCTGCTCCAACACACAAGCTCTCAACAAATCCTCCAAGGATTGGATAGTTCTTTCAGTCTGACCGTCAGTCTGAGGATGATAAGCTGAACTCAACCTCAACTTAGTCCCCAACGCTTTCTGCAAACTTTCCCAAAATCTAGAAGTAAATCTGGGATCTCTATCAGACACAATACTGGATGGAATACCATGCAGCCTCACTATCTCCTCAATATACAACTCTGCCAACTTCTCTAAAGAGTGATTAATCTTCATCGGCAAGAAATGCGCCGACTTAGTCAATCGATCCACAATCACCCAAATAGAATCATTACCTTTCACCGTCCTCGACAGTCCCGTCACAAAATCCATGGAAATGCTATCCCACTTCCATTCAGGAATCTTCAAAGGTTGCATCATACCTGTCGGTTTCTGATGTTCAATCTTTGACTTCTGACAAGTCAAACAGGCATACACAAACTTAGCAACATCTCTTTTCATGCCCGCCCACCAAAACAACTTCTTCAAATCTTGATACATTTTAGTTGCACCTGGATGGATACTCAATCCACTCCTATGGCCCTCTTCAAGAATACTCTTTTTCAATTCAGACACCTCAGGAACACAAACTCTACCTTTAAATCGCAGGATGCCATTCTCATCAATCTCAAAATTACCACCATTACCCTGGTTAACCATAGTAATATGATCAACTAGAGCGACATCAACTTGCTGACCATTCCGAATATCTTCCAGAATTTCACTAGTCAACTTCAGCATACCCAACTTTACACTATCAGCGGAAACTTCACAACCCAAACTCATATCACGGAACTGTTCAATTAACTCAAGCTCCCGAACCATCATCATAGACATATGTAGAGACTTTCTACTCAGCGCATCTGCAACTACATTAGCCTTACCGGGATGATAACTCAATTCGAAGTCAAAATCCTTCAGTAATTATAACCACCTTCTCTGCCTCATATTTAACTCTTTCTGATCAAACAGATACTTCAGACTCTTGTGATCACTAAACACTTCGAATCTGGAACCATACAGATAATGCCTCCACATTTTCAACACAAATACAACAGCTGCAAGCTCTAGATCATACGTAGGATAATTCCTCTCATGAACTCTCAACTGTCTAGAAGCATAAGCTACAACTTTACCATTCTGCATCAAAACACCACCAAGACCCATCAAAGAAGCATCACAATAAACAACGAAGGACTCACCAGGATTAGGCAAGATCAACACTGGAGCACTGGTCAACCGCCTCTTCAACTCAACAAAACTCGCTTCGCAAGCTGCATCCCACACATACACTTGACCCTTCTTAGTCAACTGCGTCAACGGCAATGCCAACTTAGAGAAGCCTTCAATAAATCTGCGATAATAACCAGCTAACCCCAGAAAACTGCGTATCTCAGTAGCAGACTTCGGAGTCTCCCACTGTAATACAGCATCAACTTTAGCAGGATCAACAGAAATCCCACCACTCGAAATCACATGGCCAAGGAAACTCACTTCCTTCAACCAGAACTCACATTTAGATAACTTTGCATATAATTTCTTTTCTCTTAACACCTGCAAAACAATTCTCAGATGTCCTGCATGCTCTTCTTCCGTCTTAGAATATATCAATATATCATCTATGAACACCACAACAAAATTATCAAGGTACGGATGAAATATACGATTCATATATTCCATAAACACACCTGGAGCATTAGACACACCGAACGGCATCACAGTGTATTCATAATGACCATACCTCGTACGGAAAGCAGTCTTCGCAATATCATCTGACTTCACTCGGATCTGATGATAACCCGATCGCAAATCAATCTTACTGAAAACATGAGCTCCAACCAACTGGTCCATCAAATCATCAATCCTCGGCAATGGATACCGATTCTTGATAGTCACCTTATTCAACTGCCGATAATCGACACACAACCTCATCGTACCTTCTTTCTTCTTCACTAACAATACTGGTGCACCCCAAGGAGAAACACTTGGACGCACAAACTTCTTCTCAAGCAATTCTTCAAGTTGCTTCTTCAGTTCAACTAATTCAGTTGCCGACATTCTATAAGGAGACATCGACACTGGACTCGTACCTGGTACTAAGTCAATGGCAAATTCGACTTCACATTCTGGAGGTAAATCACTTACATCCTCCGGAAACACATCCTGAAATTCACAGACAACAGGCAAATCTACACTCACTACTTTCTTATCCGCTTGTAGAGACGCAAATAAAGCGAATACCTGAGCTTCATCTTTCACAAAATCCCCTATCTGCCTAGCAGATAGAAATCTTGCCTCATCATTCTCACCAACTTCAGAGAACCGCACCGACTTCCTATAGCAGTCGATGAACACGCCATAGAATCCTAGCCAATTCATTCCTAGAATAATATCAATTTGGTGCAAGGGTAAGCACACCAAATCAACCACGAACTCTCTCTCGAAGATCGTCAGATGACAACCTCGACAAACAACAGAAGTCTTCACAGAACCATTAGCAGGAGTATCTATCACCATACTTCCGCCTAGGGACGACATAATCACACCAATCCTGGTCGCACACTCATACGAAATAAACGAATGAGTAGCACCAGTGTCATTTACACTAATCGACCAACAGGGAAAACATCACATTATGACTCGACTGGACTGACTATGCTCTGATACCACTAATGTAACACCCTTCTACCCAAACGACATATTTAAAGAATTTCTCAGAGTACAACATGTAGAAGAGTTTACATTTCATTCAACTTAACACTCATCACTTTACAACATAAAAATATTTCATTTATTTTAATAAAACCTCGCAGCGGACAACAACACAATTAACGATTTATAAAAATGTTTCAACAAAACATATCAATAATTTAGTCTTCATACACAACTTAAATAATAATATAATCTCTATTGAATCCCATAACCCCGGTGTCACATGACCAGAGCATTGACTCGACTCTGTAGAATAACTCTACACTTATTCTTCACCTCAACAAAAGCTACTCCTCATTATCTGCACATTGCTCATCATAGATGAACATAAACACATGCAGAAGGGGTGAGAATTACATTATTAAACAATAATATAACGACAGAATATAATATGAATAATTTGCACATATGTCAACACGAATCATCACAATCATCATTATAATCCACAAACTCATGAATATCAACAAAACAACACATCAATTGCAATGCACACACCCATGCATGACTCAACACGACTCGGTATACCCATTTTGTGACCACTACAGGATCACTACTCCCAGATTCACCACCATAGAATCCGAGTTCCCCATAAGGAACCAAGCCTCTCAACAAGCCCGGAGTCAACAACATCATTGGAACTCAGTCCGTTCGTCACTAGGCATCGGCCTTTCATGAATGCATGCACACCAAACATGCATCATAATCAACATAGCAACAACAACATCATATAGTCATGTTATCATCATCATGAATAGCATGACATACAACTCAACAAAACAACAACAACATTACAACGATATCACATCTGGGAGTTTAAAACGCGAAAGCTGTCCGTCAAACTGATATGGCGAACGCCGTTAGGCTAATGGTGAACGCCATTAGCGTTAAACGCTCCTATTCTGGAAAAACTGTCTGTCAAACTGATATGGCGAACGCCATTAGGCTAATGGTGAACGCCATTAGCGTTAAACGCTCTTATTCTGGAAAAACTGTCTGTCAAACTGATATGGCGAACGCCATTAGGCTAATGGTGAACGCCATTAGCGTTAAACGCTCTTATTCTGGAAAACTGTCTGTCAAACTGATATGGCGAACGCCGTTAGGCTAATGGTGAACGCCATTAGCGTTAAACGCTCTTATTCTGGAAAACTGTCTGTCAAACTGATATGGCGAACGCCGTTAGGCTAATGGTGAACGCCATTTAGCGTTAAACGCTTTTATTCTGAAAAAAAGCCCAAATGGCGAGCGCCAAAGGCATAATGGCGAACGTCATTTGGCTGTTATGTGCATAAACAAGATTTTAAGCGCAGAAACAGTGGACGCGCGGCTTCTAAGCCTACAACCCAATATCAACATTTAACAATCATACATACACAACATACTTCGATTACAATGTATATAACGCCACCATACTCACAGATCGGACAATTTCCCTCAAAACCCCAAACTTTCTCAATCTCCCTAAATTCCCCAAATTTATCAACAACCCAATCCTATATCATGTAATTGCTCGCATATTATCGTTTAATAAGGTTCAGACCCCTTACCTCTTTGGATTGAAGGAAGCTCTGAGCAATCTTTGGTCTTTTCCTCTTCCTTCTCTTTCTCTTCAGCGCTTCTCCCTTTTCTGACTCTGAGGCAAAATACGTGAAAATGAAAACCTTCAGTTATCTCCTTTGGCCTCTTTTACCCAATTCCACTTTTACCCTTCCACTCTTCATATTCCAATTATATTATTTATTTAATTATTATTAAAATAAATAATATCTATAATAATAATAATAATAATAATAATAATCCAATAATTCAACTTTATTTAATTAAATTAATAAAATACTATTAACTCAATTAAATAATTCTCTTATTTTAATCGGGGTGTTACACCATGCGCCTGTACAGGCCCATGCATGGAGGCCCTCTTCACCCATGCACACACTTTGCTCATGCTTGCAGCTCCCTTCATCTATAAATACAAGGCCTTGGCTTCATAATTTCTCAACCTAAAGGCGCCCCAATTGCTGCTCAACTGAAAACTCAACCCTCACTAAAGGAACTATTGTATTTCTCTTCAAATTTTTCAGATCTGAATTTTGATTTCATTGATCAATCTTCAGATCTCAAAGTTCCTAAACCTTCTCTACTTGATCCATAGTGCTTACTGTTTCCAAAAGAATCCCAAGATCTTGACTCAAATCCTTGCAATTCAAAGGTTTTCTTCAACTGTATTTTGCTTCGAACCAGCTTGTATAGTGTTCCATTTGCTTTGATATTGTGTGATTTGAAGTCCTCTGCATAGAGGCAACATTATTGTGCTTTCAATTTTTGAAAATCATTAAGTTCACTTGAACACCATAGAATTTCCACTTCTGATTTCTCTCAATCTAGAGATCTAGAATGGAATAGAGTGGTACAGGGGTGATGTACATCACCCCAGCTTTCGAATGATGCCTGGATCGTGCCATTTGGTTACCATTTTCATTTCTGCAAATTTTGGTTTGGCCGGAGAAGACGGTGGCGCTGGCCACCGTCTGGTCTCCAGATCAGATCAGGACCGTCCATTGCTTTTTCCAGATCTAATCTCATCCACCCAACGTTATGACTTTTTATTTGGCTACGTGTGATTCATTTGACTGAAGCGTATGATGGATGCGCGCATGTAGTCCACATGATCTTCCAGCTCATTTAATGAGCTATCATCCAACGCTCCGTGTTTTTCCATATTTTCTAATTTTTGATTTTAATTTCTTTTATTTCTTTTAATTCCATTTTATTTTAAAAATTCATATCTCTCTCATTATTGGTCCAAAAATTATGGGACCAATTCCGTTCTTCTCATTTTAATTTCTACTTTCTAAAAATGATTTTTAATATTTTTTTTTATCATTAGATATTTTTTAGTAATTTTCTCTTTTTTGGTTATTTTTAATTCATTTTAAATAGTTTTTGATATCCAAAAAATACAAAAATATTTTTCCAACCTCTTTGAATGATGATAGATCTATGAAAAATATTCTCATCAATTTATTAATTGATTTGAGATTTATTTGAGATTTTAGTTCAATTAGGTTATTTTTATGCATTTTAATTGATTTAAAATAGTTTCTGACCTCTAAAAATGCTGAAATTTTTTGTCAAACTTTGTTTGACCTTGTTGAACTTGGGATAATTCACTTGGACTTTTCAAAGTTGATTTGAAGTGAGTTTGAAGTTTGACCTTTCTTTATTATTTTAATTCAAGTTTTATTTTAAATATTAAAAATGCCAAAAATATTTTATTTGTTTCTTGACTTCTAACTCTCATTTTGCTTCTGTTTTCTATTGTTTGACCTTGATCTTCTCTATCTTTGGTCAATGCTTGTTGATTAGTATGTATCATTTCCATTAATGCAATTTAATTCTTCATCTTCATCTTCTTCTTCTTCTTCTTTTTTCTTCTTTTGATCAATGAGTTAAAGGTTGATGGTTAGCATTGATACATGGAGGTTTAATCTTCCTTGATTCAAATCTAATTCATCTTGATCATGGATCAAGTGAATGGCTTTGCATTAGGGATAGATTGCTTCCTAAATCATGCAAAAAACCTAAACCAATACAAGATCATTTCTCATCTTCTTTTTGGCATGGCATGTTGTTGGAGTTTGATTCACTAATCAAGACCTCTAACTTGTGTTGTTGCCTACATTATTATTGACCGGCCTCAGATAGTTGTGACTTCTACATAAGTCCAATTACGATTGCTTAACATAGCGCTAAATTTGCCTTATGGCACACTAACTATTAACACTAACCATTAACCATTAACATTTAATTCTTGCTCTTTACATTTATGCAATTTACTATTCTTGTACATATTATTCATTTGTTTTGCTTTTTGCTCACTTGAGCACATGTTTATGTTAATGCAATTTGCCTTTTGCTCACTTGAGCACATAATTGTGTATATATTATTGTGCTTGTGTTTTATTTTGATTGTTGTGGACCAAATGCAAAGAAATGGACAAATGGACTTAGTTTCTAGGACTTTCCCTATGCAAATTGGAGTAAAAGAACCTTAATGTTGAAGATGGATTAGAAGGACCAAACCTCTAAACCTAATCTTGTCCATTCTTGATTTACTTCATAGAATTCTTTGATGTGTGTGCTTTTGTGCTAGGGGATCCTATGAAAACACAACTTGAAGAATCATTGCCATGTTCATCCAAAGTGAAAGATACAAGAGGCATTGGGGATCTTCTAAGAAGCTTGTTTGATTATGTTGATTTCTTGAGCTTATACTTATTTTGCTTGCATATTCCAAAGGATGGGAGCTACTTGGATCATCAATATGATCTCAAGAGAGGAACTCCATTTGTGGTCTTGTTTCTTATCCCTCATCTCTTGTATGCTTAGGACTTTAGCCATTCTTCTTCTTCCCCCCACTCTAACCCAAGCCAAAACTTTTTGTGCAAACATTTAACACTTCTTTTCAAACTTAGAAACTTAAGCCTTATGCTTTTGATTTTCAAATTTTCTTTTCATAACACTTATTTTGAATTGAATCTTTAAATCAACTTTGACCATATTTTGTAAATACTTTTCATTGGTAAATACCACTCATTCAAATACCTTTTTTGTGGTTTCAATGATCACTCTCTTAATCAAAACTTTTCATAACCTTTAGCTATTAGGTTTGAGTTATCCTTGAGGTAGATGTAATACTCACTTATATCCTTAGTGATGCACAATGAGTCTTCCATGCTTATTATAGGGTTAACCCCTCACTAGCATGTTGAAGCTATCCTCACATGGTGGATTTGTGGTTTTAGGTCGAGTTTTCTCCCTTGGATAACAAAAGACCTTAAGGCTTTTGGACCAATCAGTTCACCAACTCATTTTGAGATTTTTATCCCGAACTACGAGGTTTTGATCCTAATCTTTTTTAAGATGGTACATAGGCAATGGGTTTATTCATCCAAACACAAATTGTAAATAACTTGTATATTCTCTTCTCATCTCTTCAATCATGTTTGCACAAACAAATTTTCACAAAATACCAACCTTACAACAAATATGAAAAGGGCTCCCTAGGAGTACCTAGGATGTTTTGGGTGCTTAAAACCTTCCCATTGCATAACCAACCCCCTTACCCCGATCTCTGACATTTTTACTAGTTTTTTATTCAATAAAACTTTTAGGTTTTTGTTCGCTTTCTAACCATTCCTTTGGATAAATAGAAGTGCGGTGGCGACTCGACTTGTATGGTTTACCTTAGATTTAGTCAATATCTCTAATGGTAACGAATACCCCGCTACAGGGTTGAGCAGGCAGCTCTATAAGTCTTAGACTGTTTGAATAGTCTTTATTGTCAATATTATAATAATGTTTTAATCGCTGCCCGTTTACCATAAATGGTTCACTATTCCGACCTTTGATTTCTATAGCATCGCTTTTAAGGACTTTTGTGATTTCGAAAGGGCCTGACCACCTAGATTTAAGTTTTCCTGGAAAAAGCTTAAGTCTTGAATTAAATAGTAGTACTATGTCGCCGATATTAAACTCCTTCCTAGATATATGTTTGTCGTGCCATCTTTTGGTTCGCTCTTTGTATATCCTGGCATTCTCATAGGCGTCTAGTCGAAGTTCTTCCAATTCGTGAATGTCCAAAATTCGTTTCTCACCTGCGGAAGTATAATTCATATTTAGGGTCTTAATTGCCCAGTAAGCTTTGTGTTCTAGTTCCACAGGGAGATGACATGATTTACCGTAGACTAATTTAAAGGGTGTGGTCCCTATTGGGGTTTTGTAAGCTGTCCTATAGGCCCACAGAGCTTCGTTTAGTTTAGATGACCAGTCTTTTCTGGATATTCCGACAGTCTTTTCTAGAATCTGTTTGATCTCTCGATTCGACACTTCGAATTGCCCACTGGTTTGTGGGTGATAAGGTGTTGCTACACGGTGTCGGACTCCGTACTTCAAAATAAGTTTTCCAAAGATATTTGATATGAAATGGGAGCCACCATCACTAACTACTAGTTTTGGCACACCGAATCTAGGAAAGATGATGTTCTTGAACAACTTAATCACTACTCGTGTGTCATTTGTCGGAGAGGCTACAACCTCGATCCATTTTGAAACATAATCGACAGCAACGAGTATGTACTTATTACCAAAAGAAGATGGGAATGGTCCCATGAAGTCAATCCCCCATACATCGAAGACTTCCACTTCTAAGATTTCTGTTTGTGGCATTTCATCGCGTCTTGAGATGTTACCAGTGTGTTGGCACCGGTCATATTTTATGACCGCATTATGGACATCTTTCCATAGAGTAGGCCAAAAGAGGCCCAATTGTAGGATCTTAGTACAGGTCTTTGAGGTACTTGCATGCCCTCCATAGGGAGCGGAATGGCAATGAGAGATTATGTCGTCTATTTCATCCTCAGGAACACATCGACGGAAAATACCGTCGGTACCTCTTTTGAAAAGCAGAGGTTCATCCCAGTAGTATTGTTTTAGATCATGAAAGAATTTCTTCTTTTGCTGGTAAGATAGGTCCGGTGGAAGCACTCCAACAGCTAGGTAGTTGACAAAATCAGCATACCATGGTAGAGTTACATTCGCATGAATTTCTTCCACGGGTTCTTCTATTTCGGTATCATTTATTGTTAATTCAGACATGTCGCTTTCCATTTAGGCTATGAGTCGTTCGTAAGGGAAATCATCATTGATTGGAATTTGTTCAGGTTTATTCCCTTCGATTCGTGATAAGTGGTCCGTTACTACGTTTTCAGTACCCTTCTTATCTTTTATCTCTAAGTCAAATTCTTGTAAGAGTAGAATCTATCTTAAAAGTCTTGGTTTGGCATCCTTCTTACTTAGTAGATATCTAATAGCGGCGTGGTCAGTATAGATAATGATTTTCGTCCCTACTAAGTAGGAACGGAATTTGTCCAAGGCGAACACGACGGCTAAAAGTTCCTTTTCAGTGGTGGCGTAGTTCATTTGGGTTGGATCTAGTGTTCTTCTTGCATAGTAGATAGCATGAAGTTTCTTATCCTTTCTTTGTCCCAGTACTGCGCCTACGGCGTAATCACTCGTATCACACATGATTTCGAAAGGTAATCTCCAGTCAGGTGGTTGCATTATGGGTGCGGTGATTAAAGATGTTTTTAATTGGTTGAACACTGTTAAACATTTTTTATCAAAGATAAAATCAGCATCTTTCATTAATAAACCTGTAAGTGGCTTGGTAATTTTCGAGAAATCTTTGATGAAACGTCGGTAGAAACCGGCGTGTCCTAAAAAGCTTCGTATTTCTCGTACAATTTTCGGAGGTTGAAGGTTCTCTATGATTTCGATCTTGGCTTTGTCTACTTCAATTCCTTTATCAGATACTACGTGACCTAACATGATTCCTTGTTAGACCATGAAATGGCATTTCTCCCAGTTTCAAACGAGATTCACCTTTACGTATCTTTCAAGTACCATTTCAAGGTTTGATAGACATCCTTCGAAACTCTGCCCACAAATAGAAAAGTCGTCCATAAAGACTTTCATAATGTCGTCTATAAAATCAGCGAAGATTGCCATTATGCATCTTTGGAATGTTGCGGGAGCGTTTCATAATCCAAATGGCATTCGTCGGTAGGCGAATGTACCATAAGGGCATGTGAAGGTTGTCTTTTCTTGGTCGTCAGGATGGATTGGAATTTGAAAGAATCCTGAATAATCGTCTAGATAGCAGAAGTGGGAATGCTTAGCCAATCGTTCAAGCATTTGATCAATGAAGGGCAGAGGAAAATGATCTTTCCGAGTGGCTTTGTTTAGTTTTCTATAATCGATGCACATTCTACTTCCGGTCACAACTCTTTGTGCTATAGATTCGCCCTTCTCATTCTTAACAACTGTAACACCCCCTTTCTTGGGTACTACATGAATGGGGCTAACCCATTGACTATCGAAGATCGGGTATATGATTCCAGTATCTAGTAGCTTCTTTACTTCATCCTTGACTACCGTACTTAAGATCGGGTTGATCCTTCTCTGGTGTTCTCTAGAGGTTTTACAATCTTCCTCCAGCATAATGCGATGCATACAGATAGAAGGACTTATTCCTTTTAGATCAGCGATGTTGTATCCTAACGCAATTGGATATTTTCTTAAGACATCTAAAAACTTTTAAGTTTCCATCTGTCCCAAGTCAGCGTTGACTATGACTGGTCTTTTCAGTTCAGTGTCTAGGAATTCGTATCTTAGGTTCTTTGGTAGTGCTTTTAATTCCAAGTCAGGTTTCTTTGGGCATGGCATGTGGTTGGGCGTAAGTGCTAAGCATTCGCTTAGACTGTCATTTTGGTATGGTTCATGCCAATTATCATCTTCAAAGATTGGAGGGATTTGGATTTTTATTATATCAGAGTATGTGGTTTCTTGCATCTCCATCTCTCTCACGCACTCGTCTATGACATCCAGTAGATAACAGGTGTCGTCTATGGCTGGTGCTTGTAAGAATTGTGTTAAGATGAATTCAACCTTTTCCTCTCCAACTTCGAATGTTAGCTTACCTCTCTTTACGTCTATTATAGCTCCAGTGGTAGCTAAGAATGGCCTTCCTAATATAATAGGTGTACTGGAATCTTCTTTGATGTCCATGATTATGAAGTCTGTAGGAATGTAAAATTGTCCTACACGTACGGGGACATTCTCTAGTATACCGACAGGATATTTTATTGAGCGGTCAGCTAATTGAACATACATCTTGGTCGGTCTTAGTTCTCCCATATTGAGACTTTTACAAATGGTTAAGCGCATTACACTAATGTTGGCTCCTAGATCGCATAGAGCTTTGTCTATGAAGAATTTTCCAGTGACATAGGGTACGGAAAAACTACCTGGGTCTTTTAGTTTGGGAGGCATGTTATTCTGGATTATTGCGCTACACTCGGCAGTAAGTGTAACTGTTTCGTTATCCTCTATCTTTTTCTTATTGGATAAGATCTCCTTAAGAAATTTGGCATATGAGGGCATTTGTGTGATGGCTTCTGTAAAGGGAACTGTAATTTTAGTTGCTTCAGAAGTTCAACAAATTTCCTAAATTGCCCTGTAGTTTTAGAACTTGCAAGTCTTTGAGGATACAGAATGGGTGGTTTATAGGGTGGTGGAGGCACATAAGGTTTTTCTTTCTCTTCGGCCTCTTGGGTATTATCTTCTATTTCCTTCGGTTCACTTACCTGCTCAGTTGAGGTTTTGTCTGGTTTTTGGTACATGGCAGGGTTTTGGAGTCTTGGTTCTACGGGTCCGTCTATTTCTTTTCCACTCCTCAGTATAGCGGCATTTGCATGTCCTTTTGGATTAGGTTACGGCTGTCCAGGAAATGTTCTAGCTGGAGCTGCTGTAGATGCTTGTTGTTGAGCCACTTGTGAAATCTGTGTTTCAAGCATTTTATTGTGGGTGGCTAAGGCGTCTACTTTGCTCGCTAGTTGTTTAAGCTGCTGGCTAGTATGTATGTTTTGGTTCAAGAAGTCTTTGTTTGTCTGAGCTTGGGTAGCTATGAAGCTTTCCATCATTAGTTCGAGGTTTGACTTCCTAGGCATGTTAGGAGCATTATTAGCTGGCTTTTGATATCCAGGCGGAACAGCTGGTGCTTGGCCAGGTGCATACAGGGTGCTGTTATTCTTATACGAAAAATTAGGATGGTTTTTCTAACCTGGGTTGTAGGTATTCGAATAAGGATTTCCTTGTGCGTAATTTACTTGATTGGTTGGGACTCCTGCTAATATCTGACATTTTGGTGCAGTGTGTCCAGGGTTTCCACATAGCTCACAGTTTGGAGTCACAGCAGCCACGGTGGCTGCGGGTGGTATGGCCAAGTTGTCTAACTTTTGAACAAGGGCATCTACCTTGGCATGGACATGGTCAAGGCTACTGATTTCGTACATTACACTCTTTGTTTGGGACTTTTCTACTGGAGTTCTTTCACCTCCCAATTGGCAATGGTTTTGGGCCATGTTTTTAATGAGTTGATAGGCTTTGTTGTATGGCTTGTCCATAAGTGCACCGCCTGCGGCAGCGTCTACTATCAGTCTTATGTTATACAGAAGCCCATTGTAAAATGTGTGAATGATCACCCAGTCTTCGAGACCGTGATGTGGACATATCCTCATCATGTCTTTGTATCTCTCCCATGCGTCGTAGAGAGATTCTATATCTTTTTGTCGAAATCCGTTGATTTGAGCTCTCAGCATAGCAGTTTTGCTCGGCAAAAAATATCGGGATAAGAAAACGTTCTTCAGCTCTTCCCATGTTGTAACTGATTTGGATGGCAAGGATTGCAACCAAGCCCAAGCTTTGTCTCTTAGTGTGAAAGGAAAAATGTGTAGTCTTATCGCATCTTGAGATACACCATTCGCCTTTACAGTGTCTGCATACTGCACAAACTTGGTCAGGTGTTCATTAGGGTCGTCCGTAGGATTTCCAGCAAATTGATGTTGTTGGACGGATGATAATAATGAGGGTTTCAGCTCGAAATCGTTTTGATTGATAGCAGGGGCAGCAATGCTGCTGTGAGGTTCTTGTTGGGACGGGGTAGCGTAGAACTTAAGAGGACAATTTTTTGGTCCTTCTTCAGCCATGGTTGGCTTTTCTTCTTGTTTAGTAGGAATGAAGATATCGAGAATATTGTACCTTTGTTGGTACTCTAGTATTCGGCGTCTTATATATAAGAAACGCTCTAATTCAGTGATTGGTGGTGCTAAGTTATCGCCTTATGAGCGAGTACTTGGCATACAATCGGGGGAAATAAGGGAAAAAAGATTAGTTTTTATTTTTACCTTAGTCTATACCGTGCAACGAAAGAATCGCACTATTTGACTAAATCAGGTCCCCGGCAACGGCGCCAAAAACTTGATACATCTCGTGACTGTATATAGAATATAGTCAATCGGGTACTTGACTGCAAGTGCACAGTCTAGTCATTTTAGTTTTAAAAGATATCGAACCCACAGGGGCCGATGGTCAAACTAATGCTACCGGCGTTACTATGTTTAGCTAAGGGAATGATTTTTAGAAGTTTGGTTGCAGAAAATTAAATCTAAGGGAAGTTAAGTTTTAAGAAAGTATTAATATGAGGAATCAGTATGCAACGCATTAATCGTCAGAGATTCAATAAGTCACCGGTGTATAATTTAAATACCAAATATCTTTCAATAGAAAATACTTATTTAAAAGGCTTTATCTCACACTCTCGTGATTGTTGATTCGGCCTATACCTTTAAGTCAGAATGTACGCTCTCGCTGTCCCATTTGAAGTTAAAAATACCTTTTGAAAATAGACAAATTCTAATTGCTTTTAAAGTGCTCTCGCTGTTTTTAAAATCAATGCCTAGTTTTTACTATCCAGTTCAAGCCTCACGCTCTCGCGATTGTTGGTTCTCACCTTAGTTAATTTCCCACTCTCGTGGCAAAATCATATTAAATAGCTTCTCACTTTTGTGACAAAGTTAATTAAATTTAAATTTAAAAACCACAGCCGAAAAGATTGTTTGAGATAAGAAGCTTTCACCGATTATTATTAAATCCCGTCTAATTAAATTGTTACATACCGATACCGGTAGTTTAGCCGGACATGTTAAATAACGTAAACACAGATGAGCATAAACAGATTAACAGTGCAACAAACATAATTATAATAATAACAGAGCAATAATAATAATAATTGAATAAAAACCTGGCAATTGGATTAACAGAGTACGTCGAATCTTGGAGTACTTGAGCAGTCCTTCACAGGTCGGTAGGATTCTGCTTCTTCGATACAATTGCTTACTAAATTAAATAATGTGTAGTAGTTCCCCAGTGTAGGAAACTACTACTTTCGCTAACTGAAAAACGGAAAGGGAAAGGGAAAAATGGAAATTCTAAACGGAATGGTAACTGAATTGTGATAAGGGAAAACAAATGTTGCTGAAGGAAAATAACACTAAAAATCTAAAATGTTGTAGAAAATAAATTGCAGAGGGAGAGTAGCCGTCCCCTTTTTTCCAACTTCTGTCCTTTTTATATCTCTTGGTAGGTCATGGCAGTTGAGAAAAACAAGGAATGACTCAGTTGAGTGAGAAATCCACGGGAAAGTGGTTCTGTTGCGAGAATATAGACACGTTTTGCACGCTTCTGTTGACTGTTTCAAGGCTTTGATTTTGGCCGTGTGATGCTCGTCATGGGCCTGTGACGGTCGTCACAGGTTGGGCGTGTCGGCCGTCATGCGCCTTGTGACGGTAGTCACATCAACAATTTCTGTGTTCTTCTATTTTCTGTTTTTCTGATGCTTTCTCATCTCTTTCTTCTTCTTTTTATTCCATTTTCTACACTTTGCTCATTTACGCATGGAGATTGAAATACCTGCAAAAATAACTCGAATACTTGCAGAATAATCGGAATATAAACTAAAGTGGTATGATCTTTGAGTGTAAATCAAGGCAAATATATGATATATTTTCGCGTTATCATGTGTGGCAAATGACCTTAAATGAACTAAAAATCAATGGATAAAACACCAAGGCATTGAAAATGGCATGAAGTGGATTTGAATGACCAATGACCAGATGAAATCAAACCAATAATGGACCATGTACTTGAAGTGACCAAATGAAATGGATCTAAATAATACATGAAGAAGCTATGGGCTAGGCACGAGGAAATGATCATACGAAATGCCATGGATGACTGGAAGCAAATCAAAGTTGTGGGGTCATAGACTTGGGCTTAAACCAATGGACATAAACAACCACAAGATGAACATGTGAGACCGTGAAGTAAATGGAATCAAAACCAAGGAACCAACATGAAGAGCCATGAACAAATGGTTATTAGATGAATCTTGACCAAATAAGTGAATCACACATACAATGGATGCATAAGAATTAGACAAAATTGTGGTTAGGAGGCCTTCCATAAGGGCATGGGACATAAATTAGGGTTTAGGGACACCATGATCAAGTAAGGATCCCAAATTAGGGTTTTGTTTCACCAAGGAGCCATAGTTGAATCACCCAATGTCAAGCACATACACAAGCCTCAAAAGATAACTCCAATTAGGGTTTGATAGTTTGAGCCCCCCCCCCAACTGCAGGGAAACCCTGGCTTCCACTAGGTGCAAGCATAAAGCTTAGAATCTAAGATACATGTCCTCTTGTATTAGAACATGGTTATGCAGGTGAAATGAATGATCACAATGATATGCAGTTCATTAAGGTTAGTGACCTAGATGAACTTTGTGAAGGGTAGGGTGAATTTTGGGGTATCACAGTTGCGTGAAAAACACCTCTTCTCTAAAAGGTCCATTCAAAAATGCCAATTTCACATCTAAGTGAAATTTCGACAAGCCTTGCTTACATGCCAAGGCCACCACTAGTCGAACAGTTTCCAATATTGTGACAGGTGCAAAGAATTCAGAGTATTCAAGTCCAACTCACTGAAGAAATCCTCGAGCTACGAAGCTCACCTCATGTCTTGTTATCGATCCATCAACATTGTGTTTCAACTTGAACACCCCCTTCACTTTGATAGCTTTTGTATGTGTTGGAAATTTGACCAACTCCCATGTGTTGTTTATTTCGATTGCTTGTAACTTTTCGACCATATTAGACTTCCACTTCATATTCTTTAAAGGCTCTTTATGGTTGATTGGTTCAGCACCTGCAAGTAAAGCAAAATGAACTAGTTATCCATCTGTTGTGACTTCATCATCACCAACCACTTTATAATCTTGAAGTCTTGCTAGACAAGTTCTAGTTATTTGAGATCTTTGACTTGTGCTAGCCATAACCTCTTCGACTTTGAATGTGTCAGGTATATCAGCAACAAATTTGACTTCAATTAGAATATCGACAATATCTTCGACTTCGACATCATTACTTGCTTCGTTGAAATCATAATTCATTAATGGCTTGTCAATTGCATTACAAGAATTCCAATCACAGGAAGAATTTTCTTCAATCATAATATCTTGACTAATCATAATCTTCAGATTAATTGGATTGAACATCCTGTGTAAGACCCAAATTTTGACCCTAAGATCCCTCATGCAATTCCATCATAAGCATTAGCATTGGGATCATACCTTGGCATCCTCCTTACCCCTTTTCATTGGGTTTGTTTTGGGAGAGATCACCAAGCACTTTGTGATTATATCATACTTGTATTTTATTATTTCACTAACCAAATTACCAAAAATATGTCTTTGCATTTGTCTAACTCTTTTGTAGGGAGGGCATGATTCCATTGATTCATCAAGTTCACATCTAGGGTTTGAGACCCTCATGAACAAAGAGCACAACCAAGAATTGATTCAAGAATGGTTATGAACATCATATATGAGTCCCATTATTCTCTACATGTTATATTTATCAAGTTTTCTTCAAGAGTTTGTGGGTGATTTGCCTTGGAAACCCTAATTTGACTAGGTATCTTGAGTAACTTCTCCAACAAGCTATCTCACCAATTGATCAAATTTCTCAAGGGACACTTAAAAATTCATCATATTATTCATATATTATCTACCATAAGCCAATAAAGTCAAGAGGATTGGAAGTTAGCAAGTTGGTTGATGGTGGTTGGCCAGATGGATTCATCTGATCAAAACTGGGTCTCCCTAGACCCTATCTCCTACAATTTTCACCATATGAAAATGATTCCAAGAGAAACGTTACTCTAAATCACATTCCAAACAACTTTCATGTTGAGACCTAGAGCTAGTTTTGCTTGGAAAATCATTTTCTATATTGAAACATTATAGGTCATTTTGTCTAAACCCTAATTTGAAAGTCAACTTACCAAGGCCATAACTTGCTCAATTTTTATGAGATGAAATATTTCCAAATTGAACAATTAAATTCAATGTGTCTACTTCAACTTTATTGTTTGGAGTGGAAGCTAATTCAACTTTTTTGAGCATGTGATATGAGGTTACATTATAGGTCACTTTTGACCTATATCATTGACCAAGTGATTTTTCCAAACTTCAAAAATGAATAACTATATCATTTCAAATCCAAATGACATGAAATAGGTGACCATTTTGAAGGTATTTGAAATAGCTACAACTTTGATGAAGTCACTTGTCTTATTTTAAGCTCATATAAAAAGTTAAGCAAGGTGGAATATTGAGACATATGGCTTGACACTTAGAAAAAATTTGATATGTCAAAAATTTCCAAACTTCCACCTCAAATTTCTCCAAGTTCCAAGCTCCAAATGAAAAAGTGTTGAACATGAAAGTTGTTCCTCTTGATCTCACCTTTCTAAAGAGCTCAAATTAATTCATTTTGGACAAGGAATGCATAGGCTGCGCATGGCATGAACATGGTGGCATCACTTGGCAAGGATCAAACTTCAAATCCAAATGCACACTTGCCTTGCAATCCAAGCTGAATTCAGACTATCTAACATTCATTTGTGGACTTATGGCAGTGATTTTATAGGCATATGCGCGCCCATGCACCCATGCATCATCAATGACCAAATTTGGAAAGTGATTTCAAGTGTGCAAATATCAATGGTTTCAGCTATAAATATAGCCTCATATGTTCAGCAATGAACACACATTTGCACCAGCTTTGATCCCCCATCTCTAACCCTCACTTTGCAAAGGATAAACCTGAGAAATTCATTTGAATTTGAGGTTGAATTTCCACTATTTTTGAAATTCAAATCTCCAGGAATCCACAGCCTTTTAAACATCCAATCCTTCTTCTACAAGCAAGTGGAGTGAGATCAAGCACAAGCAAGATAAATATTAGTTGAATCCAGACCTCCATTAAAGGTATTTTCCAGAAATTTTGATCTCTTCGATTCTCTCAAATTCTTCCTCAATTTTATTGATTCTTTGGTTGTCTGAAGTCCTACCAATGTAGGCAAGAAGATTGAGTTGCTTTGAGGCCAAATCGAAGCAACTCAGTTCATGTACCTCAAATTTCAACTCTATGTATCTCTCAATATACTTGGAGTTAGAGTGAATTCAGGCCAGATTCGAACTCAGTTCCATTTTTACTTTGAAATCATGTCCTTGTTTTTAATTTTGGTGATGGTTGATGGTGGACCAGTCCGGTGAGGTCCACCGAAGAAGAAGACCGGAGCTACAACTCCGGCGATGTGTTGGCATCTCTCACAGTCATAGGATTCATCTCATTTGTTTTAATCACGATCGTCCCTTTTAAATACCAATGTTATGGCGCGTTGACTCATGTCCATCGTGGATAGCTGGCCACTTGATCTGCCACCTCAATTAATGAGGGAGATCAAGTGGTCCACGTTTTTTCTGATATTTTAATTTTCATTTTAATTGCATTATTTTGAATAATTCATATTAAATTCAATATTGATCCAAAAAATATGGGACTTTCACCAAAAAATTTCAAATATTTTTCTCTTTCATATTCTGAATTAAAATTATTTTTTGGATCATTATTAATATTTTTCATGAATTAATTGATTTCGCATTTGTTTTTAATTGTTTAAAAATATTTTTAAATGTCCAAAAATTATGAAACTTTTTCTCCAAGGTCCTTTGATCTTGTTTGACCTATGATAAATCTCATGGCCATTTCTTTGGTGTTTTGATGAGATTTTAGGAATTGGACAAACCATATTTAATTTAAATGCACTATTTTAGTATTTTTTTAATTTGAATAAATGCCAAATAAATTTGTTGACCAATTGTGATGACTTGTTTATGTTTAACTCTTGTTGTTGGGACTTGGTCAAGGTTGATTTGACTTTGTCAAATTAATATCATTGGATTTAGGGGATTGATGGAATGTACATTCCATCTCCCAAAATGAACGGATGATATTAATTTGGTAAAAGTCATCCTTTGACCAATTTGTGTTTTGATTCATTCCCCTCCCACTTCATCTTATTCCCTTTCTTCATTCATTCATTCCATTTGGCCTATGACATCTCAAAGTCCTAATGCTAGTTGATTGAAAATTTGACATGAGTATGGATGAGATTAGGCCACAACTTTTGCATATTCTTTTTGTGTGTGGTATGTTTCATGAGCATAGTCCATTTTACTATGTCTCTAACATGCATTAACACCAAAATTCTATTGCCCGGCTTCAAATAGTTGTGACTTCTACATAAGTCCAATTACGATTGCTTAACATAGCGCTAAATTTGTGACATAAAAAGCATAAGCATTCTAGTTAGTGAGATTGTAAGTCTCCCATCTTTCATGGTATTGTATGGAGACTTGGCCTTCTTTCCTTCCTTTGGAAGATATTTTGGTTCAAGGATTCATGCTTGTGATAAGTGGGATGAGTGTTCTCCAAAGAATGTCTTGAAATGAAAAGAAAAAGCAAAACAATACTAACTTCTAACCAATTAACTACTAATTTTTAATTTCAAGCCTTTACTTTAATGCAATTTACTTTTAGCATTCTATTTCATTCGCCATTGTTCATATCATTCTAATTGCTTATGTTAATGCAATTTTCACTTTGTTCATTTGGACCATATTGTGTGATATATTTTGTTTGTGTATACTTTGCTTGTTAGTGTGATCTTTGACCATTAATGTACATAATAATAACAAAAAAACCCTAAAAAACTTTTGAAATCTCTCCCTCAATTTTTCAAACTCTTCATCTTTGACCATTAATGTGTGATCTTTCGAGTAGGATAGTCTCTTCATCTTCTCCCTATTTCTTTAATTTCAAAATCTCTCCCTCCATTTTTCAAACTCTTCTTTGTGTGTACTACTTTTGTTCTAAACTTAGACCACTTTTGCAAAAAAAAGATAGAAACTTTGGCCTTATGCCATTGCATTTTCAAACTTCTTTTCTTAAATCAAACTTGTAAATAGACTTAACTATACTTGACTTAAACTTTCAAAAAAGCCAAAAAAAAGAACTAACACATTCAAACCATTTTTAGGCCTTTGTGCTTTTCAAGCTTAATTGTTGTTAAAAACAATGCATCCATTTTGAAATTTGTATCACGAACTACGAGGTTTTGATCCCTCATTTTTATGTTGGTACGTAGGCACAAGACCGAAGGTCTTGTCAAACACAAAAATATAATTAATGAATTCTTTTCTCATCCCCCCATTCTATTTGTTTGTAAACATCACTTTATACCAAGTACATATGCACACAAAAATGGCTCCCTATGAGTACCTAGGACACTTTGGATGCTAACACCTTCCCTCTGTGTAACCAACCCCCTTACCTGTGATCTCTGACTTTTTATTAGTTTTGATTTGAAAACTTCTTACTTTTGGGTTTTGTTCGTACTTTTTCCCTTTTCTTTTGGAAACAATAAAAGCCCGGTGGCGACTCTTGTTATTTGATCTCTAGCTTATCCATAGCTTGATGATCATGAATTTACAGCTACAGCCTGTATGCTCCAGTCTTATGATATCCTACCAGAATCATATGTCTACTCTTGTCATCAAGCTTCCTTCTTCTTGCATCAGGAACATGCTTGTAACACATAGAGAAAAACACCTTCAGATGACTCACTGATGGTCGTTTGTCACTCCACACTTCTTTAGGAACCTTGTCCTTTAGCTTCTTGGTAGGGCACTTGCTCAGTATATAAACAACAGTCAAAACAACTTCAGCCCATAAGGATTTTGGAAAAAACTTATGCTTCCACATGCATCTCGCCATGTCCAATATGGTCATGTTCCTTCTTTCTGTTATTCCATTATGTTGAGGAGTATAAATAGCAGTTACCTCATGATAAACACCATGTTTTTACACATAATGCTTCAAATATCTTGGATGTGTATTCGCCATCTCCATTTGTTCACAGAACCTTAATCTTCTTTTCACTCTGGTTTTAGACAAGCATCTTGAATCTCTTAAAGATTTCGAATACTTCTTCCTTTCTCTTGATCACATAGATCCACAGCTTTCGACTAAACTCATTGACAAACTAAATAAAATACATGTTTCCACCAATGGTATGCTCCTCAAAAGGACCACATATGTCTCAATGTACAACTTCGAGTATGCAGGAGGATCTCATTGGCATAGTCAAAACAAAAGACTTTATGGGCTGCTTTCCGACTAGACAACCTTCACAGAGTTTGTCAGGCATCTCAAGACTTGGTATACTAGTTACCATATCTTGAGTGATCAGTTGATTGAGCGACCTAAAATTCAGATGGCCAAACCTCAGATGCCGACTATTTTCAGACATTGTACCTCAGTCGAACTGATCATGGTCTTAAATGTTCTATTCTTTGATAGAGGATATTTCAAGACCAAGTTATTCTAGATATCAAAAGTCCGAAGGCTCCATCTTTCATAACCACTGAGAACCCTTTTTTGACCAGTTATCCAACACTTATCAAATTTCACTTTATTCCAGGGACATAAAGTACATCTTTGATCAAGGCTTTGGCTCCATTACTCCTTTGAATAACTATGTTGCCAATACCTTTAGTTTACAATGATCTATTATCAATAAGTTTGACCCTGCTCTTCTTCGACTCTTCGAAATCTAATAACCAAACTTTTCGACCAGTCATGTGATTCGAGCAGCCTGAGTCGAGGAACTAGATCTTGGATCCGACATGGTCATCTGCAACTGAATCCATAACCACCATATCATCTGAATCGTCTGAATCTTGACATGCAAGGTTAGCTCCTTCGATGGAGAAAATAAATGCAATATCTATTTGGCTTTCATGAAATCCTAGAAGTGGTTAATAATGGTGTTCCTGAGGTTGGTGAAGATGAAACTGACGCACAGAGAACCGCTAACAAGGATGCCAAGAAGAAGTATTGCAAGATGGTGTTTTACATCCAATCGAAGATTGATGTGGCTAATTTCAATAGAATCGCTCATGCTGAATCGGAGAATGAGGCATGGGATATTCTTGTCAAATACTATGGAGGAGGCGAAAAAGTCAAGGTTGTCAAGTTGCAAACTTTGCGATGACAATATGAATTATTGTCGATGGGAGAAGAAAAAAATTATTACAGGTTATGTTTCGAAAGTGCAGAAACTCATCCATCTCATGAAGGGTTGTGGTGAACCCTTAACTGATAAGATGATAGTTTAGAAGGTAATACATATGTTGACCTCTTACTTTGATCACGTTATAGTAGTGTCATACACCAAAATTCACCCTACCTTTCACAAAGTTCATCTAGGTCACTAACCCTAATCATATGCATATCTTCATATCATTCATTTCACCTGTATATTCATTGTTCCCATACAAGAGTTCAAATATCATGGATTCTAAGATTTGTGCTTGCACCTGGTGGAAGCTAAGGTTTCTCTGCAACTTGAGGTGGCTCAATCATACCCTAACTGGAGGTGTATTTTGAGGCTTGTGCATTTTGCCCATCATTGGTGATCTAACTGTGGTTTCTTGATGGAGCAAAACCCTAGATTGGGATCCTTGCTTGATCTGGTATCCCCAAACCCTAGTTCATGGTTATCATTCTTTGTGTGTGTCCCTGGCCCCATTTCATTGGTTCATCACCGTTCTATGGTGTATGTGTCACTTGTTTGGCCAAGATTCGGTCTAAGCCCACTTGGTCATGTGTTTTCTTTGGTTTGATTATCGTTCATCTCATGGCCCCACATGGTCATCTCTGGCTTATTCATGATCTTTAGTTCAAGTTCAAGTCCATGGCATATCATCTGATCATCTTCTTATCCCTATCCCAGGGTTTGTTCATGTATTATTTGGTTTCATTTCATCTGGTCACCCCTAGTGCATGGTTCATTCATGATTTGTCCATATGACGATTTGTTCATGTATGTAGTCTCGTTGTTCTTTGGTCCAGGCTAGAGTGATTAAGTAAAGTCTTGTTGTTCATTCCATCATCCATTCAAATATTGATTTCAAGAGGTCTAGAGTGGTTAATCCAGTTCCATTTTTACATGCTTTTCATGCCATATTATGTAGTTGGTTTTTTTCAAGTCATGTCCATTTCAACTTTCATCCAATTATATGTCAATTCCATCCATTACAAGCATAAAAATGTCCAAAGCATGAGAAATTACACAAAGATGGAAATGTTGACCAAATGTTGACTTTGGTCAACAATTGACTTTTTGGTCAACCTTGACCAAAGTCAACCCACCCATTTCTAAAAACATAAACCCCAATTTCCAAATTGCATTCAATATTCAACAATCGACCCTACAATTTTCAATTGCATAAACATAAACCATTTCAATTCAATCATAAGCCATTACACTTCCAATTTCAAAATTCTAATACAAGTCATGTTACAACCTTACATACATCATTCATAAATTCAACATAAACTTTACATCACAAAAAAATATATATCCAAACATCCATTATAATTTTGTTTTTCTATTGGCAAGCCTAACAATCAGAACGGTACACATCTCATTCTTTTAGCTTCTTTTAAAGAAAAAAAGAGAAAGTTATATGCTTTTGCTATTCCTTTCCCATGTGACATTATAAGGGTTCTCTATATTAGTTTGCTTTCCATCCTCTTTTGGACACGACAACCTGTAAAGCAAAACCTACATCAACATTACAATAATCAATATTAACAAGTTACCATTTTTTATTAACTACATCAGCATTTCTATAGCGGTAAATTCATGACCATCAAGCTACGAATAAGCTAGACGTCAATAAAACCAGAGTCGCCACCGCGCTTTTATTGTTTCCAAGGGAAAAGGGAAAAGTACGAACAAAACCCAAAAATAAGAAGTTTTCAAATTAAAACTAATAAAATGCCAGAGATTACAGGTAAGGGGGTTGGTTACACAGAGGGAAGGTGTTAGCACCCAAAGTGTCCTAGGCACTCCTAGGGAGCCCTTTTTTGTGTGCATATGTGTTTTTGTACAAAATGATGTTTGCAATAAATAGAATGGGGGGATGAGAAAATAATTCATTAATTATATTTTTGTGTTTGACAAGACCTTCGGACTTGTGCCTACGTACCAACATAAAAATGAGGGATCAAAACCTCGTAGTTTGTGGTATCAATTTCAAAGTGAGTGCATTGCTTTTAACAAAATTTAAGTTTGAAAGGCACAAGGGCCTAAAATGGTTTGAATGAGTATTAGTTATTTTTGGCTTTTGAAATTTTAAGTCAAGTATAATTAAATTTATTTACAAGTTTGATTAAGAAAAGATTTTTAAAAATGCAATGGCATAAGGCCAAAGTTTCTAGTTTGGAATGAGATCAAAGTTTAGAAAATAGTCACAAGCAAAGAAGATTTTAAAAGGAGGGAGAGATTTTGAAATTAAAGAAATGGGGAGGAGATGAAGAGACTAATCCTAAGCATTAATTTAAAAGATGAGAGTTGAAAAGATCTGACCAATGGGCTGCAATCCAATAGACAAGAATGTCATATAGAAACCCAAATTTCCTTTGGACTTTAGAATCACATAACAATCAATACACAAACATCAAGTTGAAGAGTAAGTCATCAAATAAAGATAGCTACATCCAAGCTTAACAACTCCATGATCTTCTTCTAGTTTTTCCCATGTAGCAGATGACTTCCAAGATGGCATAAGTCACAGGTTCAAAATAACAACTTCACAATGATTATGTTGTAGATGAACTTAAATGGATCTTCAATGATGTATCATATGAAGTTTCAATTCAGAAGCATTTAGTCTCATGAAAGTTGGCATTGGCCAAGTCCTTTGCATAGGGAATGTTGCCTAAATTCTAAGTCCAATTGTCTCAGATTACACCAACAGTCCACACAACATATTTTTTAAGGTTTTTGTTCTTATTATGTACATTAAGGTCAAAAAACCACACAAAAAATCACAATATACACAATCACAAAATATGGTCCAAGTGGACAAAGTAAAACTGACATTAACATAAACAACTTGAATGGTATGAATAATGGCAAATGAATAAGGCTTAAAAATTAAAGTGCATTAAAAGTAAATGACTTGAAATTAAATGTTAGTTGTTAATGAGTTAGGAGTTAGTATTGCTCTTTCTTTTGTATTTTTTAAGTCATTCTTTGGAGAACACTCAACCCACTTATCACAAGCATGGATCCTTGAACCAAGACATCTTCCAAAGGAAGGAAAAAAGGCCAAGTCTCCACACAAAACCATGAAAGAGGGGAGACTTACAATCTCAAGAACTAGAATGATATGCCGTTTGTTTCAAAATTTAGCGTTATGCTAAGCAATTATAATTAGACTTATGTAGAAGTCACAACTATTTGAGGCCGGACAATAAAATTTTGGTGTTAATGCATGTTAGAGAAATAGTCTGATGAACTATGCTCATGAAACATATCACACACACAAAGAATATGTAAAGTGGGGGACCTAATATCATCCATACTTATGTTGATTTTGCAATCAACTAGGCTTAGGATATAGAGACATTATAGGTCCATGACATGAATGCATAAAGAATGGGAATAAGATGAAGAGGGAGGGGGAATGGATCAAACACAAATTGGACAAAGGAGGACTTTTACCAAGTTAAGATCATTCATTCATTTTGGGAGATGGAATGTACATTCCATCAATCCCCTAAATCTAATGATCTTAACCTAACAAAGTCAAATTAACCTTGACCAAGGCCCAACAACACAAGTCAAACTCACAAAGTCAATTAAAATGGCTCTACACAATTTATTTGGCATTTAATCAATTAAAAATAATAAAAATAATGCATTAAATTAAATATGGTTTGTCAAATTCCTAAAACCTCATCAAAACACCAAAGAAATGGCCATGAGATTTATCATAGGTCAAACAAGGTCAAAGGACCTTGGAGAAAAAATTTCAGAATTTTTGGAAACTTAAAAGTATTTTTAAACAATTAAAAATATTCACAAAATCAATTAAATCATGAAAAATATTAATAATGATCCAAAAAATAATTTTAATTCAGAAAATGAAAGAGGATTTTATTTAAAAAAATTTGGTGAAACTCTCATATTTTTTGGATCAATATTAAATTAATATGAATTAATGAAAATAATACAAATAAAATAAAAATCAAATAATCAGAAAAAATATGGACCACTTGAACTCCCTCATTAATTGAGATAGCAGATCAAGTGGTGGAAAATATGCATTCCATGATACGCTTGAGTCAGCGCACCACACGTCTGGTACTCATAATGAGCGCTCAAGATTAAAACGATTTGAATTGATCAGATGGCTCTGGACCATGCCACATCATTGTCGGAGCAAAGCGCCGGTCGTCTTCTCAGTCGACCTTGGCCGGACTGGTCCATTCATCACCATCACATAAATGAAAAAAGAGGACATGATCTTAAAGAAAAAATAGCGTAGATCACCAATATCACCTCAATTTAACTTAGCTCCGAGTATATTAAGAGATACATGAAGTTAAATTTTGAGGTGTATGAACTGAGTTGCTTCGATTTGACCTCAAAACAACTCAATCTTCTTGCCTACATTGATAGGACTTCAGACAACCAAGGATACAAGAGAATTTATGAGAATTGAGGGAGAATCGAAGAAAAGAAAAATCTGGAAAAATACCTTCAATGTTGTGCAGAACTGGATCTCCTTTGCTTCAATTCGTGCTTGATTTTGCTTTTGGAGCTTGCATAAGTAGATTAGGAATGGTACAAGGCTTTGGATCCTGGAGTTCATGAATCTCCAAACAGTGAGATTCAAACTCAAATTTCAAGTGAAATTTATCAGGTTTTCCTTTGAATTGTGAGAGTTTTAATGGTTGGAGGCAAAGTTGACGCACAAGGTCCTTCAAATTGATGCAAGGGACCTCTATATATAGCAAAATGTAAGTGATATTTGCACACTTGAAAATGCTTCCAAAATTGGCAATGTGAAGTGCACGTTTGCATGGGCATGTACAGGCCCATGAAGCAACTCAATTAGGTCCAAATACAAATGAAATGAAGTCTGAATGAGAATTGTGATGCAAGGCAAAGATGTATTGATGTTTGAAACATGATTCTTTCCAACTGATACAGCCTTGTTCAAGCCATGCGCAGACCCCTCAAACATTGTCCAAAATGAATGAATTTGGACTCTTTGGAAAGGTTAGATCAAGAGGAATAACTCTTATGTTGAACACTTTTGCATTTGGAACTTGTATCATGGTGAATTTTGAGGTGGAAGTTTGGAAATTTCAACATCTCAAAATATTTTCTAAGTGTCAAGCTATATGTTCAATTATTCCACCTTGGCTATCTTTTTATGTGAGCTCCAAATGAGAAATGTGTCTTCATCAAAGTTGTAGTTCTTTCAAAAACCTTAAAAATGGTCACCAATTTGACATAATTTGGATTTGGTATGAATGAGTTATGCATTTTTGAAATTGAAGAAAATCACTTGTTCAATGGTATTGGTCCAAAATGACCTATAATGTATCCTTATATCACATGCTCATAAAAGTTGATTTAGCCCTTACTCCAAACATAAACGTTGAAGTAGACACCTTGAATTTGATTTTGAAACTTGTAAATATTTCATATCATAAAAATTGAGCAAGTTATGGCCTTGGGAAGTTGACTTTCAAATTAGGGTTTAGACAAAATGACCTATAATCTTTCAATATAAAAAATGACATTCCAAGCAAAACTAGCTCTAGACCTCAACATGAAAGTTGTTTGGAATGTCATTTAGAGTAACTTGGCTATTGGAATCATTTTCATATGATGAAAATTGTAGGAGATAGGGTCTAGGGAGACCCAGTTTTGATCAGATGAATTCATCTGGCCAACCGCCACCAACCAACTTGCTAACTTGCAATTCTCTTGATTTTTTAGACTCATGGGAGATCATATATGCATAAGATGATGAAATTTTAAGTATCCCTTGAAATATTTGATCAAATTTTGAAGAAGTTTGTTGAAGAAGTTACACAAGAGACCCAGATGAACTAGGGTTTCCAAGGCAAACCAACTCCAAACTCTTGATGATTTCTTGATCAAAATAACATGTAGAGATCATTAGGACTCATACATGATGCATAGAACCATTGTGGATCATTTATTGTTTGATATTTTAGCAATGAGGGTCTTAAACTCTAGATGTGAACTTGATAGATCAATGGTGATCATGCCCTACCTACAAAAGAGTTAGACAAATACAAAGACATATTTTAGGTATTTTGGTTAGTAAATGACAAAATAACAAGTATGATACAATCACATGGTGCTTGGTGATCTCTCCCAAAACAAACCCAATGAAAGAGGGGTAAGGAGGATGCCAAGGTATGATCCCAATGCTAATGCATATGATGAGGTAGTATGAGGGATCTTAGGGTCAAATTTAGGGTCTTACAGTTGCCCCTATTTAAGGACATTCTAATTGAGGAGGTGAAGGTTAAAATCTTTGTATCGACTCAGTAGAATGGGCTTAAATAAAAACATATAGAAACAAATTTTTGTCCCTAAGAGACCTCATGATGCATATGATATGAATGTTAAAATAAATCTTTGTGGGGAAATGTTGCCACAAAGGAAAAGAATCCGGAGAGACTGAAAGTCCACAAGAGTATAATACATTTCCCTAAGGAAAACTCACTAGGAAGACAGAGACTCTGGGGGAAAGGGTTGTGCACAGGCCAGGCTACGACTTAAAACAACTGGGGGACTAGAGGAATTCCATGAAAATGGAAAGACTCGGTCGGGGAAACAAAAGACGCCTGCAGAGAAACAGGTAGATCAACATAAAACTGAAATACTCGACTCATGTAGGAAAAACGATTTCACTAAGGAAATATGCACTCAAATCAACTAGGGAAGAAATAAACTTCAACACAGGAGGAGCTGAAATCTATTATCCACTACCGATTACTGGGTACGGGGATAATAAAAATCTAACAGAGAGGACATTCGTCACCGATTAGGGTAAATATATCAAGGATAACTCACCGACGGCCGCCAGGAGACATATTCATTACCGGTTACTGAGTAAGAATAGACTTGCTGAGGAAAAGATGAAAATAGGATTTACAACTACCAGTTACTGGGAAGAATACCACAAAGGAGAGAATATTAATCACTAATTAAAGTGAACATATCAAGGATAGACTCAAAGGAAAGAAAATCTGTCACCGGTTAGGATGAACATATCAAGGATAGACTTGCCTGGGGATGTTAAGGAGGATACCCGTCATCAGTTAAGATGAACATATCAAGGATAAACCACCTAAACAAAAAGTAGGAATTATATCTATTGAATGCTGGATAGAATACCATCAAAGAGGAATATCCGTCACCGGTTAAAATGAACATATCAAGGATAGACTCCAAGGGGAAAAATAGGGATTACATCTATCAGTTACTGAATAGAAGACCACAAAGGAGGATATTTGTCACTGGTTAAAGTGAACATATCAAGGATAAACTCTACAATGGGAAAAAAAATAGGATTTACAACAACCGGTTACTGGGCAGAAGACCGAGAAGAGAAGGAAACATGTCATCAATTAAGATGAACATATCAAGGATTAACCCTCTGGGAAACAAAATAGGGATTACAACTACCTTTTTACTGGGTAGAATATGAAAGATGAGAATATCCATCACCAATTAGGATGAACATATCAAGGATAAACTCAAAGCAAGGGAAGAAAATATTCGTCATCGCTTAGGATGAACATATCAAGGATATACTTCCTGGGTAAACGTGAAAACAAATCCGCTGGGGAGAAACAAGGTTACTTTTGCCGGGTATTGGGCAAGAAGTAACAAACTGCCCACTTAAGAGAATACTATCAGTTACTGGGTAATAAACCCTCAGGGGACCAAAAATATCTATCTTGGTAAGATCTAGAAAGAAACAGTCAATCAAGACTTTACCCAATGAGGATATAGCTCAAGGGGAGCGGTTCCATCCAGATAATCAACTAGGGAGGAAGCTGAAATGATCATTATCCACGAGGAAATAACTCAGTGGGGAAAGGAGAAAGGTTAAAGTCTTTCTGCTTAAGGGGTTGACACTCTATAATTGAAGGGGGACAGACACCAAACTTATATGGGGATAAAGTACCACCATAACAGAGAATAGGAATTACAGGAATGAGTTTCAAAGCGCAACGATGCAACAATGAAATTATATGAGTGTATATGTATATGTATATATATATATATATATGATGATTATACTGACAAAACAATCACAAAGGATACAAAATGTCACAAATTTGAATCATCGATACAATTCTCGGCAAATCCACAAAAGAGGGAAACAACTGCTGGAGAAAAGAGAGATCAACATCCCGAAGGCTCAACCCTAGCTGGGGAAGGAGGAGATCTGCTAAGGAAAAGTGTTATCAACTCTACAAGGAATTTTAGGTCAACACCATATCAAATGGGAGACAACCACGCAGGGGATAACCACAAATAACTACTCAAAAACCATGAGGGAACTCTGACTGGGAACGAATCTGACGACGATTGGTGAGGAAACCAAAGTCTGCCAGAACCACGAAATGTTCTAAGTCTGCTGGATACCAAATATAAATTTGGCTGGGGAATAATCAACCAACTCAGCTGGGGATGACAGAGAAATAACTGTCCGGAGAAATCAACAAACATCGAGTGTTGATCAATGTTGTCGGGGATGAAAGAGAAATCGCGCCTACTGCTTAGGGAGAACCAACAATGCTCCACACTTAGGGCTTACTGCTTTCGAACCGTTGTTGATACTCCTTCTTAAATGAAATCGATTGCTTAAAATTAATGCTTTTATATGTTTAAGAAAACATGATTTTGATTAAAAATAATAATTTTCAAAAATGATCATAATAAAATTTAAAACTATTTGGCTGAATTAAATAAGAGTAAAAACAATTGGATAAAAGCTCAACTTTATTTAATGGAATGGTAGTCTGTAAATGACAAGACTCCATAGATCTTTACAAAGTTGAAAATGGTAATTTACATGGAAAAGGGTTACATTGAATACAATGATCACTAATCCTTCTACCAACTCTTGATATCCGTTGTGCTCTTGACTGCTACCGGGGACGATGAGTCAAGACCGACCGTTGTGCTCAAGAACGTCTTAAAGTCTGAAGATCAGCAGGATGCAGTTACTTTTCTGTTTGCATAAATTGCCCCAAAGTGGGGTACTCAATTTATCGGGATAAACCTTTCTGTTTTATGTCTCTAACTTTTGCCTGGATCGCCCTTTCAGGTTTTCAATCCACCGAGACGCTCATTTTTGCCTAAGCCGCCCTTTCGGGTTTTCAACTTAGTGAGTTGTTCTTTTCTTTTTAGGTGAAGTATTTCTTAACTGCATCTGTATTCACAGGATGAGTGAACTCTTCACCATCCATAGTTGTAAGGATCAAAGCACCGCCTAAAAAAGGCTCTCTAAACAATATATGGGCCTTCATAATTAGGAGTCCATTTTCCCCTAGAATCTGGTTTGAAAGATAAAATCTTCTTGAGCACAAGGTCACCTTCTCTGAAAACACGAGGCCTAACCTTCTTATCAAATGCCTTCTTCATCCTCTGCTGATATAACTGACCATGACACATGGCAGTTAATCTCTTCTCTTCAATCAAATTTAGCTGATCGTACCTGGTTTGACACCATTCAGCCTCAATCAACTTGGCTTCCATCAGAACACGCAATGGTGGGATCTCAACCTCTACGGGGAGCACAGCTTCCATACCATATACAAGACAGAAAGGGGTTGCCCCTGTTGAATTGTGGATAGATGTACGATATCCGTGCAAAGCAAATGGGAGTATCTCATGCCAATCTTTATACGTTATAACCATCTTCTGAATAATTTTCTTGATGTTCTAATTTGCAGCTTCAATAGCCCTATTCATCCTAGGTCTGTAGGGAGAAGAATTATGGTGTGCAATCTTGAAGTCTTTGCAAAGAGCTTCTACCATATTGTTGTTCAAGTTCGATCCATTATCAGTAATGGTCTTACTTGGCATACCATATCGGCATATAATTTGATTCTTGATAAACCTCACAACTACTTGCTTGGTTACATTCACATACGATGCCGCTTCAACCCATTTTGTGAAGTAGTCAATAGCCACCAAAATGAAACGATGTCCATTCAAAGCTTTAGGCTCAATCATTCCAATCATATCAATTCCCCACATGGAGAAGGGCCATGGAGAGGAAATGACGTTCAACAGTGTCGGAGGAACATGAATCTTATCTGCATATATTTGACACTTATGGCATTTCTTCACAAACTTGCAACAACTAGATTCCATTATCAGCCAATAGTAACTTGCTCGCAACATCTTCTTAGCCATTGCATGTCCATTGGAATAAGTACCGAAGGAACCTTCATGGACTTCAATCATCACCAGGTCTGCTTCATGTCTATCCACGCATCTGAGCAGAACCATATCGAAGTTTCTCTTGTACAAAACATCACCATTCAGGTAGAAATTGTCGGTTATTCTTCTCAAAGTCTTCTTATCTTTCAAAGATGCCCCAGATGGGTAAATTTGAATTTGGAGGAAACACTTGATGTCATAATACCACAACTTTTCATTTTTGACTTCTTCAACAGCAAACACATGAGTTTCCCTTCAAAATGCATCATAGTCAAATTGGGAACGTCATTCCAATATTTCACTACGATCAATGAAGCCAGTGTCGCAAGAGCATCTGCCATCCGGTTTTCATCTCGAGGGATATGATGAAACTCAACCTTTGTAAAGAAAGTTGAAATCCTCCTTGCATAATCTTAATATGGTATTAAACCGGGTTGATTTGTCTCCCATTCACCTTTGATTTGATTCACCACCAAAGTTGAATCTCCATAGATGTCTAAATACTTGATTCAGAGATCAATGGCCTCTTCAAGCCCCATAATGCAACCTTCATATTCTGCCATATTATTTGTACACTTGAAAGTCAATCTAGCTGTAAATGGAAAATACGTGCCTTGAGGAGCAATAATCACTGCCCCAATGCCATTACCATACTGATTAACAACTCCATCAAATACCATGCCCCAACGAGAACCAGGTTCTGGCCCTTCTTCAAGCAATGGTTCATCACAATATTTCATTTTCAAGTACAATATCTCTTCATCAGGAAATTCATTCTGCACTGACTGGTAATCTTCAATCGGTTGGTGAGCCAAGACACTACCTTTGATAGCTTTCTGAGACCGGTATTCAATATCATACTCTGATAACAACATCTGCCAACGGGCAATCCTCCCAGTTAAAGCAGGTTTCTCAAATATATACTTGATTGGATCCATTTTTGATATCAACCAAGTGGTATGATTCAACATATACTGACACAGACGCTTAGCAGCCCAAGCCAATGCGCAACAAGTCTTCTCAAGCATAGAATACCGAGTCTCACAGTCGGTGAATTTCTTACTAAGGTAGTAGATAGCAAATTCTTTCTTTCCAGTCTCATCTTGCTGACCTAAAACACAACCCATACTCTCTTCAAGAACAGTCAAATACATAATCAATGGTCTTCCTTCAACAGGAGGAGACAGAATCATAGGCTCAAGCAGATATTCTTTGATACTTTCAAAAGCTTTCTGGCAATCTTCGATCCAATCACAAGATTGATCTTTCCGAAGAAGCTTGAATATAGGCGGACATGTGGCAGTCATGTGTGAAATGAATCTTGAGATATAATTTAAGCGGCCGAGAAAACCTCTGACTTGCTTCTCAGTTTTGGGCGCAAGCATCTCTTGTATTGCTTTGATCTTGGCAGGATAAACTTCAAAACCCTTCTCGCTGACAATAAAGCCCAACAACTTACCAAAACGAACACCAAATGTACACTTATTGGGATTCAAGCGGAGTTTATACTTCCTCAAACGCTGGAATAACTTCAACAAATGCTTAACATGTTCCTCTTCATCAACAGATTTAGCAATCATATCATCAACATAGACTTTGATCTCTTTATGCATCATATCTGGAAAAAGAGTAGTCATTGCTCTCTGGTAAGTTGCACCAGCATTCTTTAAAGCGAAAGGCATCACTCTATAATAGAATGTTCCCCAGGGTGTAATGAATGTGGTCTTCACCATATCTTCGGGTGCCATCTTGATCTGATTATATCCGGAAAATCCGTCCATAAACGAAAAGACTTTGAATTTAGCTATATTGTCTACCAACATATCAATGTGTGGCAGAGGGAAATCATCTTTCGGACTGGCTTTATTCAAATCTCTATAATCAACATACATATGGACTTTTCCATCCTTCTTCGGCACATGCACAATATTAGCCACCCACTGCGGATACTCAGCAGTAACAAGGAAACCAGCATCAATCTACTTTTTCACTTCTTTGATTTTCACTGCCATATCAGGATGAGTTCTTCTCAACTTCTGCTTGACTGGTGGACATTCTGGCTTCAACGGCAATTTATGCTCCACAATCTCAGAATCCAACCCAGGCATGTCTTGATAGGACCAAGCAAACACATCTGAATACTCTCGGAGAAGATCAACCAACCCCTTCTTAACATCAGGACACAATCGAGGCCCAATCTTGACCTCCTTCACGTCATCCTCGGAACCCAAGTTGACTAACTCAATCTGCTCTTCGAATGGTTGAATGGCTTTTCCTTCATGCTCAAGAAGACGAGACAATTCATCACTTACTTCTTCATCACTTTCCTCCTCAGCCTCAAACACAGGGAATTCAAAATTTAGAGAAGGAGAAGGATCATTGTATTAAATGGGGTTAGAAACCAACCTGCATAATGATTTGATATTTTGATTTTAGAGAAGTGAATTTGTGACTAAATATTATGCAGATGGACAATTATATTTGTGTTTTTTTGTGATTTCCATTTTCAGAATAAAGCAAAAATTAAAAACAAAACATCATAGATGTGGATGAATAGAATTATATTTTATTGATGATCGAATTGAAAATGCCCAACAATGTTCACTTCTCCCTTAGGCATAGGAGAAGGATTTTCAAAAACAAATAAAAGCAATTACTTAGATCAATGCATAATAACAAGAATATCAACAGCGATCCAATTGTTGCAAGCCTTTCCATGCGTCACAAAATTGGTGTAGTCTTCCTCTTCATCATCCTCTAGCACAATAGCTAAGTGTTGTTCATTGCCATGAATGAACTCTCTGCTACGGAAGCTGAGTTGTACTTCTTCATATTTGACTGCTGGCAATCCTTGTTGGAACCCTAAACTGGCTCTACTCTTGTTGTCGGAGACCTCTACCATTCGCGCCCACTAATCAGACTGGCCATCTTCAACAATCTTCAATGCATCTTTGAATGAGGACATGGGTTCCCCAACTCTCTTTTCAATGGTAATAGATAAGGCTTGGAATGGAGTTCCAACCTCATCCTCAGCTTCAACATAAGAGAAAGATGACAGGTGGCTGATGTAACAATCCAAAATTTTAGTATTTATTTATTATACTATTATTACTTATGTGGAGTGTTAATTAATTATTTAGTTGATAGGAGATATCATGAATAATTGAATTAATTAACTTGGTGGATATATGATGTTAGTTTAATTTATTTGAATTAAATAGAGATATTTAAATATTAGGTCTTATTGGGCCTATTAATTAAATTAGAAGTATAATGACTTAAGCCAAAATAGAATACTAATATAAATAGTAAGAGGTGAGGAGAGTGAGAATTAGGATTCATTTGATCATTGAAGGCAATAGAGAAAGAGGAGAGGAAAAGTAAAGAGAAGAGCTAGGGTTTCCAGAAAATTGAAGAGGTAAGGGGGGAATCCTTATTATTATGGGTTAGTATGATCGGGTCAATGGATAGAAGCATGTTTAGGTTAAAATCCTTAATTTGCATGGTTTTGGAATTGTTAGGTCTTGATGAATATTCTCGATTTGTGGTGATTTGATTATGTTAAAACTGTAAATTAATGCTATGTACTTAGAGTATTGTATGAGTCATAATTTTCTGAACGTGTAGCTTTTTACGGAATCGAAATCGGAGGTCTGAAAGTCCTCCAACGATGAAAAACGTAGAAAATTCTGCATTATGTTTTACACTAACCGGTTACTCACCGAGCGTTAACCGGTTACTTGCTTAAAAATCTATTAATTCTGTTTTACAGTAACCGGTTACTCACCGAGCGTTAACCGGTTACTTGCTTAAAAATCTGTTAAATCTGTTTCACAGTAACCGGTTACCCACCGAGCGTTAACCGGTTACCACTGTTTGAAAAGGGGAAAATTGAGATTTTAAATGTTGTATTTATTTTGAAATGCAACCTAAGTGTGTGTAGTTGATAATTAGCCTATATTTGTGAATGATATACTGTTATGAATGTGTATATGTACCATTGTTGGATTGTGAATGATATATCGTTATGAATGTTTATATGTACCATTGGTGGACTGTGAATGATATATTGTTATTAATGTGTATATGTACCATTGGTGGATTGTGAATGATATATTGTTATGAATGTGTTTATGTACCATCGGTGGATTGTGAATGATATATTGTTATGAATGTGTATATGTACCATTGGTGGATTGTGAATGATATATTGTTATGAATGTGTATATGTACCATTGGTGTATGATTCATAGAGTTGAATTATGGTGATATGTGGAATGTTAAGATGGTAGAGATGATCTTAATTGCATATGTATTCGTATTTGTACATTCATTCATGGCATGGTCGGCTTCATTGTGGAAGTGGTGAAACTGTGGGTTCACATGGTATTAGACGTTGATCATTGAATGGAAATAGGCGTAGCAGACGTTGATCCTTAATTGGAAATAGACGTAGTGGCTTGGATTCTAGATATTGAATCGGAAAGCGGTGGAACGTTGGGTCCATATAGACGTTGATCCTTAATTGGAAATAGGCGTAGCAGACGTTGATCCTTAATTGGAAATAGGCGTGGTAAATAGACGTTGATCCTTAATTGGAAATAGGCGTAGCAGACGTTGATCCTTAATTGGAAATAGACGTGGTGGCTTGGATTCTAGATATTGAATCGGAAAGCGGTGAAACGTTGGGTTCGGATTATGGTACCACATGCATAGAGTCACATGTCTTGCATTGAGTCACATTAGAGTCATGTGATAGTTGAATGTTTGCATTGTTGTGATTGTGATGTGTGTATGAGATATGGTAATTGAATTTGGTGATGTTTGGATACATAACTTGGCAAATTATGTGATTATGTTATAATTGTCGTTATGTGTATTTTTGGGAATATACTATTGCATTTGAATATTATACTCCTTGAGTTTTTATGTGTGCTTGAAACATGTGAAATAAATGTTGTTTAATATTATTTACATGGTTATATGAAGTGTGACGAATTCCTTTAATTGTTGATTTAATCATTGTGCTTGATTAATACTTCTTCATAATGATTTGAATTCTCACCCTTTCTGTTTGAATGTTACCTTTACATGGGTATCGCGCAGATACTCAGGAGTAGTATCGCTGAAGTAAGTGGATGGTAGCTCACTCGAGATTAGCTGGAGAGCTACGGTACTTCGTTTAGAGACTAAGTAGTGAGTCAATGCTCTGGTCATGTAACACTGGGTAGATTGGTAGTATGGAACTCATATCTGATTTGGATACGTTTTATGTTATTAATTGTGAACATGTTTAATTGAAGAGATTATTGAGAGATGATCATGGTATGGGACATGGATCATTTGATGAAATGCATGGATATTCGTTATTTTTCGCTGCGAACGCATATGCTTGAATATTCATGATAATCGAAATGTGTTATTTTAAATGACCAGGTGTATTGTGTATTGATGATGAATGATGTTGGTTTTTGAAAGCTCTTAGTTTTTGAAAACGTCGATGTGACGCCCTTTTGTTTATATGCGTGCTTATTTACTCTGATTATATGTTAAGTATTTTGGGGTAGAAAAAGGGGTGTTACAGCTGACCAACAACGCCTGATCCCTGCCAACAATAACAAGCTTCCCATTCTTGACAAATTTCACCTTCTGGTGCAATGTTGAAGTAACGGCTCCTGCCTCGTGGATCCATGGCCTTCCCAATAAACAACTATAGGCCGGGTGGATATCCATTACTGGAAAAGTAATTTGGAAGTCACTCGGACCTATCTTCACCGGAAGGTCCACCTCTCCAATCACCGTCTTGCGCGAACCGTCAAAAGCTTTGACGATCACGCCACTATATCTCATAGGCGCTCCTTTGTATGGCAACTTAGAAAGAGTTGACTTTGGAAATACATTCAAAGAAGATCCGGTGTCTACCAACACATTTGACAAAGCATCCTCCTTGCAGTTCATTGAAATGTGCAGAGCCAAATTGTGATTTCTACCCTCCTCGGGGAGTTCTTTGTCATAGAAACTGAGATTGTTACAGGAAGTGATGTTAGCCATAATATGATCAAATTGATCCACCGTAACATCATGTTCCACATACGCTTGTTCAAGAACTTTCTGCAGTGCTTCTCTGTGCGCTTCTGAATTCATCAACAGAGACAGTACTTAAATCTTCGAGGGGGTTTGGAGCAACTGCTCCACCATATTGAACTCATTTTTCTTAATAAGCCTGAGCACCTCATCATTGTCATTAGGCTTCAAGCCGCTGGATTCACCAGACTGACATCTTAGAGCACTAATAGATTCTACTACAAGCACATCCACCTTCTTACTGACAGTCGAATCTTCTATATTCTTTGGGAACACCGGCCCAAACACACGATCACTGCGGGTCACCTTAGTAACATCAGCAATGCTTACAACGTAACTAGTTGTAGGTAACAGGACCTCTTGACCATCTTCCAACATAGTAGCATTGTACTCATATGGGACAGCTTTATCGGATGCATACGGGACTGCACCCGCCAACCGTATAACCAACAGAGATACCGATCTATTGTTGACGTTGTTACTGTTGCTCCTGTCATATTGAATAACCACTATCTCAGGAGTTTTGAAAACTGGTACTATTACATTGACATTGTCATCTATATGAAGGGATTGAACAATCTGAATCAAGCCTTCATCCATTAACCTCTTGATGTCCCTCTTCACAACCATACAACCTCTAGGATTGACACTGCAGATAGCACAACCATCATGGTCATGCTCACAATCGATAACCAAGCAAATATCCTTGTGCATCGTCACTAAGGACCTTCTAATGAAGCGTACATCAAATACCTTGAACTCCCCTAGACAACCGTCCACCATATTAACAAATGAATTTCCATGGGCAGACAGTGGATTTGCTTTGACATTCGGCGCACGGTCCTCAAAGGACATCATTCCACTCTTTACCAGCTTCTAAACTTCATACTTGAGGGGGTAGCGATTCTCTATATCATGTCCGGAGGCTCCGTGATGAAAAGCACAATGGAGTTCTAGTTTGTACCACCATGGAAGTGGTTCAGGGATTTGCGGAGGATTTCTTTGTTGTAACAGGTTCTTGAGAACCAGAGAGGGATATAATTCTGCATATGTCATCGGAATTGGGTCAAAAGAGACCTCCTTCCTCTCAAAATTTTGTTATTGATGATTGTTGGTATTGTTGTTGTAGGTGTTTGTTCGTTGTTGTGGTTGTTGTTGTTGACGTTGTTATTGTTGAATTGGTGTTAACTGATTTGCTGAAAATACCAGAATGACTGATGATACTTGATGATGATATTGATGGGGTGGTTGATTTATTCTTACCTGAGGCCTCCTTTGCCTCCCAACTGAAACTGCATTAGCTTCACTCTCCTTCTTCTTGCTGAAACTGTTGCCATGCCTCATGCTGGATGACGCCTCCTCTCTAGACAATCGTCCTTCTCGGACACCTTCTTCGAGCCTCATCCCCGTGTTTACCATTTCGGTAAAGTCACTGGGGGCACTGGCAATCATCCGCTCATAGTAAAATGAGCTCAGGGTCTTAAGAAAAATCTTAGTCATCTCCTTTTCCTCTAAATGAGGGGTAATCTGAGGAGAAAGCTCCCTCCATCGCTGAGCATACTCCTTGAATGTCTCCTTATCTTTCTGAGACAACGACCTCAACTGGTCTCTATCTGGAGCCATATCAACATTGTACTTATACTGCTTCATGAATGCTTCGCCCAAATCATTGAACGTGTAGATGCTTGCACTATCCAATCCCATGTACCACCTCAGAGCGGCACCGGTCAAGTTCTCTTGAAAATAATGGATCAAAAGCTGCTCATTATCTATTTGAGAAGACATCTTTCTGGCGTACGTCACCAAATGATTGAGTGGACAGGTATTCCCTTTGTATTTTTCAAAGTCAGGCACTTTGAATTTCATTAGAATCTTGACATATGGAACCAAACAAAGTTCCGCATCACTCTTCCCAAACAAGTCCTTACCCCTCAAAGTTTTTAATTCCTTTCGCAGCTCAAGGAATTGGTCCTTCATCTCGTCCATCTTCTCATACACATCAGGACCCTCAGACGGCTCAGAATGATAGATGGTGTGTTCTACACGGGGATGAGTATGCATAATAGGCGGCGACACAAACATGACCGGGATAGATGTCGGTATAGAAGTAAAGGTAGGTGCAAAGCCTTCAGGCACAAAGTTCGATGACATTCTCCACGGGAATCCGGTAGGCATGTTGGGTGAAAAATGAGCAGCAGTTGCAGGAATGGTAGAGGTAGCCACCTCGGAAATGACAGTCCTCTGAGGAGGAGGAGTTGCGGGTGTTGGAGAAGACTGGCTCTGAGCAGCTAGGACTGACTCCATCATAACAGTCAGACGGGCAATCTCATCCTTCAGGTCTCTGTTCTCTTATTCAAGATGCTCCATAATCTCCTGATGATTGGCGCGGGTATTGTGTCGATGAGTCAGCTTGGCTGAAGCACAGAAGAAACACCAATGAGACATTTGGCGAAATAGAAACCTGCTTATGCGAATGATGCACGAAATGCAATGCTTGTTTATTTTTGTTTTCAAGGAACTTAATATATTATTTGCAAATATATATATATATATATATATATATAACAAAAATTGCAACAATTTGATATGACCATAAAAAATCTCTTTTATTTATATAATTGGAAGGATTATACTGAGTACAATTTCAGAAACCAAAAATATAAAATACAAGAGAAAAGGAGACTAATCATCCTAAGGATCCCTAACAACAACATCAGAAGATCTGGCGGTAGGAGCATACTTCCTTCGAATACGTTGGATCTCGGTCTCAAAAGAATCCTTCATCTGAGTCTTCTCGAGGACAAGCTCATCAATAATCTTCTTCCAAGCGACGAAAGACTGAGGCATACTAGAGGAAGATGAAACCTCTGGCTCTCTCTGTCTCTTTATCACTCGGGCTTCAAGTAGCTCAATAAGTGCATCTTTGTCCTTATACTCAAGTTGCAATTCCTCATGCTTTCTGCTCAAAGCATGGAAATGCTTTTCCCACATATCCTTCTCTTGTTTCATATTGGCGAGCGCGTATTCCAACTCCTCTATATCTTGGTTAGGGAGAGTTAATGGCTCAATCACAACCATAGACATAGGTCTCTCACAAGCATAAGGCATCTTCAACTCCAAAGCTCTCTTCTTCACCTAAAGAGTGTAAGCTTCCAAAGCTACACAATTGCACGGACCAAGCTCGGATCTCCCTTTCATATGCACATTATGCCAATCATGCACAATCTTTTGCTTCAAATGTTGGGGATCTTTACCCTCTTGATAGAAAATACCTTCTAATAAAGTGTTATTAGGTTTGTCTCTCAAGGAGAACCCAAGTTGACGACAAGCCAAAGCAGGGTTGTAATTAATTCCTCCCTGTGTACCAATGAGAGGCACATTAGAGAATTCACCACAACAATCAATAACCTCCAAGCTGCTTAATGAAGTGTCATACCAAACTATATCATCATTAGTGAGAGACATAAGTCTCTGAGACCACTGCAAACATTGTTTGTTCTCCACAAAAGTAGGCATCTGAGGCAAGTGCGAAATAAACCACTTGTACAGAAGAGGCACACAACAGACGGTAGTTACACCACCTTTAGAATTCCTTAGATGCAAAGAGAAGTACATATCGCCTAACAGAGTAGGCACAAGATTCCCAATCAAGAAGATTCTAATTGCGTTAACATCAACGAAACCATCAATGTTAGGGAACAAAGCCAACACATAGATGAGCAACACAAATATAGCTTCAAAAGCATCCACACTACCAGCTTGAGAAAAGGTAGTAGCTTCCTTGATGAGGAACTCAGAAGTCAACCCAAATAATCCTCCTTTCTTCACCCAATGAGCCTCTATCTCATACATCTTCAAGCGAAGAGTTTCAGCAATAAGATGAGATCTGGGAATCTCTTCCAATCCACTAAAGGGAACTTTGTTAGAAACAGGTATTCCCAAGAGATGGGCATACTCCTCCAACGTAGGCACAAGCTGATAATCCAGAAAAGTGAAGCAACGGAAGAGAGGGTAATAGAACTGAACCAACACACTCAGAAGTCCTTCAACTACATCAGCAGATAAGATAGACAAAAGCTTCTCATGGCGTTGTTTGAAGTCAAGGGATCTAATACAAAAGATGCTAGCTTCCTTAACTCTTTCAAGTCGGGACATCTGAAACTGTACTTCTTAGTGTTCCTTCGTCCACAATCCATGGTCTGAATATATTTGCAAATAACACCTCAGTTCCTTGAAATTTTCGTGTGATGAATGTTATGATGCGCATGAATGCATGAATGCATGAATGCAACAATCACAAATAAGGGATCACACAGAAGGCAAACAAACAAAGGTCAAGGGATGAATCAAGTCATTGTCAAGATCAACCATCCATTTTGGTGGATTATGGTTTACACCTTATCAACACCCAAGTTCCATTGATATTGACAAGACTTGATTGGATCAACTGAGAATCAAGGCTTTGTTGTGAGTCACGAGCATGGAGTCTAGGTAAGAACCATCCTAAAGGAGTGAACTAAGGATAAAACCTATAGATCATGTTATAAAAAGTTCCCAGAGTCTTAATTCCATCTATCGAATATTACAGGTTAAGATGACTGACTCATCAACCCATAATATTCTCAAGAGAAACTCGTATGAGTATAGTATCGCGTAACAACTGTTATCAAGTCTACACTTGAACAATCTCCGCACTACGTCTTAAATAGGCCAAGAGGGGTTAAATGTTCTACGGTCCTCAGCTTCTCGGACCCCAAATCAGAGATAGTAATGCCTAACCATAAATTCTTGTGTGACATTCCTAAATCCAAAAGGGTCTCCACTGATTAGATGGGTCTCAAGCCAACTTGTTAAGGACTACTCCACACAAGTCGAACATGACTATACCATCCTCCTATCTTAATTGCACTCAAGTTCGGGTTAAAACTTATCTCACCACTCAGAGATCACCAAGCACAACAAGAAGATTATATCATACAAACAAATATACATACATCAAATATATACAATTATATACACATAAAAAATTAGGCTAAACCCACTGGAGACTACTCCCCAGCAGAGTCGCCACTTAATTTCTGTAACGGTAAGTTCATGACCATCAAGCTATGAATAAGCAATAAAACCAGAGTTGCCACCGCGCTTTTATTGTTTCTAATGGAAAAGGGAAAAGTACGAACAAAACCCAAAAACAAGAAGTTTTCAAATCAAAACTAATAAAATGCCAGAGATTAAAGGTAAGGGGGTTGGTTACACAGAGGGAAGATGTTAGCACCCAAAGTGTCCTAGGTACTCCTAGGGAGCCCTTTTTTGTGTGCATTTGTGTTTTTGTATAAAATGATGTTTGCAATAAATAGAATGGGGGGATGAGAAAAGAATTCATTAATTATATTTTTGTGTTTGACAAGACCTTCGGACTTGTGCCTACGTACCAATATAAAAATGAGGGATCAAAACCTCGTAGTTTGTGGTATCAATTTCAAAGTGTGTGCATTGCTTTTAACAAAATTTAAGTTTGAAAGGCATAAGGGCCTAAAATGGTTTGAATGAGTGTTAGTTCTTTTTGGCTTTTGAAATTTTAAGTCAAGTATAGTTAAATTTATTTACAAGTTTGATTAAGAAAAGATTTTTAAAAATGCAATGGCATAAGGCCAAAGTTTCTAGTTTACAACGAGATCAAAGTTTAGAAAACAGTCACAAGCAAAGAAGATTTTAAAAGGAGGGAGAGATTTTGAAATTAAAGAAATGGAGAGGAGATGAAGAGACTAATCCTAAGTATAAATTTAAAAGATGAGAGTTGAAAAGATCTGACCAATGGGCTGCAATCCAATAGAAAAGAATGTCATATAGAAACCCAAATTTCCCTTGGACTTTAGAATCACACAACAATCAATACACAAACAGCAAGTTGAAGAGCAAGGCATCAACTAAAGATAGCCACATCCAAGCTTAACAACTTCATGATCTTCTTCAAGTTTTTCCCATGTAGCAGATGACTTCCAAGATGGCATAAGTCACAGGTTCAAAATAACAGCTTCATAATGATCATGTTGCAGATGAACTTAAATGGATCTTCAATGATGTATCAGATGAAGTTTCAATTCACAAGCATTTGGTCTCATGAAAGTTGGCATTGGCCAAGTCCTTTGCGTAGGGAATGTTGCCTAAATTCTCAGTCCAATTGTCTCAGATCACACCAACAGTCCACACAACATATTTTTTAAGGTTTTTGTTCTTATTATGTACATTAAGGTCAAAAGACCACACAAACAATCACAATATACACAATCACAAAATATGGTCCAAGCGGACAAAGTAAAAATGACATTAACATAAACAACATGAATGGTATGAATAATGGCAAATGAATAAGGCTTAAAAATTAAAGTGCATTAAAAGTAAATGACTTGAAATTAAATGTTAGTTGTTAATGAGTTAGGAGTTAGTATTGCTTTTGATTTTGTTTTGTTTAAGTCATTATTTGGAGAACACTCAACTCACTTATCACAAGCATGGATCCTTGAACCAAGACATCTTCCAAAGGAAGGAAAAAAGACCAAGTCTCCACACAATACCATGAAAGAGGGGAGACTTACAATCTCACTAACTAGAATATTATGCCTTTTGTGTCAAAATTTAGCGCTATGTTAAGCAATCATAATTGGACTTATGTAGAAGTCACAACTATTTGAGGTTGGGCAATAGAATTTTGGTGTTAATACATGTTAGAGACATAGTATGATGAACTATGCTCATGAAATATACCACACACAAAAAGAATATGCAAAGTGGGGGACCTAATCTCATTCATACTTATGTTGATTTTGTAATCAACTAGCCTTAGGATATAGAGACATTATAGGTCCATGACATGAATGCATAAAGAATGGGAATGAAACGAAGAGGGAAGGGGAATGGATAAAACACAAATTGGACAAAGAAGGACTTTTACCAAGTTAAGATCATTCATTTATTTTGGGAGATGGAATGTACATTCCATCAATCCCCTAAATCTAATGATCTTAACCTAACAAAGTCAAATTAACCTTGACCAAGGCCCAACAACACAAGTCAAACTCACAAAGTCAATTAAAATGGCTCTACACAATTTATTTGGCATTTAATCAATTAAAAATAATAAAAATAATGCATTAAATTAAATATGGTTTGTCAAATTCCTAAAACCTCATCAAAACACCAAAGAAATGGCCATGAGATTTATCATAGGTCAAACAAGGTCAAAGGACCTTGGAGAAAAATTTTCAGAATTTTTGGAAACTTAAAAGTATTTTTAAACAATTAAAAATATTCACAAAATCAATTAAATCATGAAAAATATTAATAATGATCCAAAAAATAATTTTAATTCAGAAAATGAAAGAGGATTTTATTTAAAAAAATTTGGTGAAACTCTCATATTTTTTGGATCAATATTAAATTAATATGAATTAATGAAAATAATACAAATAAAATAAAAATCAAATAATCAGAAAAAATGTGGACCACTTGAACTCCCTCATTAATTGAGATAGCAGATCAAGTGGTGGAAAATATGCATTCCATGATACGCTTGAGTCAGCGCACCACACGTCTGGTACTCATAATGAGCGCTCAAGATTAAAACGATTTGAATTGATCAGATGGCTCTGGACCATGCCACATCATTGTCGGAGCAAAGCGCCGGTCGTCTTCTCAGTCGACCTTGGTCGGACTGGTCCATTCATCACCATCACATAAATGAAAAAAGAGGACATGATCTTAAAGAAAAAATAGCGTAGATCACCAATATCACCTCAATTTAACTTAGCTCCGAGTATATTAAGAGATACATGAAGTTAAATTTTGAGGTGTATGAACTGAGTTGCTTCGATTTGACCTCAAAACAACTCAATCTTCTTGCCTACATTGATAGGACTTCAGACAACCAAGGATACAAGAGAATTTATGAGAATTGAGGGAGAATCGAAGAAAAGAAAAATCTGGAAAAATACCTTCAATGTTGTGCAGAACTGTATCACATTTGCTTCAATTCGTGCTTTATCTTGCTTATGGAGCTTGCAGAAGTAGATTAGGAATGGTACAAGGCTTTGGATCCTTGAGTTCTTGAATCTCCAAACAGTGAGATTCAAACTCAAATTTCAAGTGAAATTTATCAGGTTTTCCTTTGAATTGTGAGGGTTTCAAGGGTTGGAGGAAAATCTGGCGCGCAAGGTCCTTCAAATTGATGCAAGGGACCTCTATTTATAGCAAAATGTAAGTGATATTTCCACACTTGAAAATGCCTCCAAAATTGGCAATGTGAAGTGCAGGTTTGCATGGGCATGTACAGGCCCATGATGCAACTCAATTAGGTCCAAATACAAATGAAATGAAGTCTGAATGAGAATTGTGATGCAAGGCAAAGATGTATTGATGTTTGAAACATGATTCTTGCCAACTGATACAGCCCTATTCAAGCCATGTGCATACCCCTCAAACTTTGTCCAAAATGAATGAATTTGGACTCTTTGGAAAGGTTAGATCAAGAGGAACAACTCTTATGTTGAACACTTTTCCATTTAGAACCTGTATCAAGGTGAATTTTGAGGTGGAAGTTTGGAAATTTCAACATGTCAAAATATTTTCTAAGTGTCAAGCTATATGTTCAATTATTCCACCTTGGCTATCTTTTTATGTGATCTCCAAATGAGAAAAGTGTCTTCATCAAAGTTGTAGTTATTTAAAAAACTTCAAAATGGTCACCAATGTGTCATCATTTGGATTTGGTATGAATGAGTTATGCAGTTTTGAAGTTGAGAAAAATCACTTGTTCAATGGTATTGGTCCAAAATGACCTATAATGTATCCTCATATCACATGCTCATAAAAGTTGATTTATCCCTTACTCCATACATCAAAGTTGAAGTAGACACCTTGAATTTGATTGTGCAACTTGGAAATCTTTCATCTCATAAAAATTGAGCAAGTTATGGCCTTGGGAAGTTGACTTTCAAATTAGGGTTTAGACAAAATGACCTATAATCTTTCAATATAAAAAATGACTTTCCAAGCAAAACTAGCTCTAGAACTTAATATGAAAGTTATTTGGAATGTCATTTAGAGTAACGTTTCTATTGGAATCATTTTCATATGATGAAAATGGTAGGAGATAGGGTCTAGGGAGACCCAGTTTTGATTAGATGAATTCATATGGCCAACCACCACCAACCAACTTGCTAACTTGCAATTCTCTTGATTTTTAGACTCATAGGAGATCATATATGCATAATATGATGAAATTTGAAGTATCCCTTGAAATATTTGATCAAATGTTGAAGAAGCTTGTTGAAGAAGTTACACAAGACACCCAGATGAACTAGGGTTTCCAAGGCAAACCAACTCCAAACTCTTGATGATTTCTTGATCAAAATAATATGTAGAGATCATTGGGACTCATATATGATGCCTAGAACCATTATGGATCATTTCTTGGTTGAGCTTTTAGCAATGAGGGTCTTAAACCCTAGATGTGAACTTGATAGATCAATGGTGATCATGCCCTACCTACAAAAGAGTTAGACAAATACAAAGACATTTTTTGGTATTTTTGTTAGTAAAGGAAAAAATAACAAGTATGATACAATCACATGGTGCTTGGTGATCTCTTCCAAAACAAACCCAATGAAAGAAGGGTAAGGAGGATGCCAAGGTATGATCCCAATGCTAATGCATATGATGAGGTAGCATGAGGGATCTTAGGGTCAAGTTGGGGCCTTACAATTTCCAAACAAGAAATTAACTCATGACAATGGCTAATCATCACCACATATTAATACATCATTCATGGCAGCTGAACCAAATTCACGTATCGGCAAAACCATTTTTCTAACAATCCAACGATCACCAAACAATCATGTATTGTACACATTGCCTAATTGTTAACCATCCACAATAAACCATTGCTCTCATCAATTCATAGCCATGAGAAACCCACCATGTAAGTTTTCCAAGTGAACCTGCAGTAGAACAAAACCACACCAAAATCAAACAACAATACATCACCCTCATTCCTGTTTAGCAGCATACAAGGCACAACGTAACAAAATCGAGTGTCACCATAACCACCTCTCCAAAAATAGAATGGTATAAAACTGATACAACAAACTAAATTTCCAATAACCATAACAAACTCCAACTGAAAAATAACAGAATGAATAACAAATCGATAACTGAATTATAACAGAATGCTAACTGCCAAATCCAACCCTACAGGAATTTCTAACAACCTATAACAACCTCTAACTGTTTTCAAAAAAAAAAAAAGAGGAGGATATTTTCAGAACCTTCAATCGACACACCTTAACTGTGATAACAGAACCTTCCATGCACAACCAAAGAGAAAACTTCAGAATTCCTCTAACTTCTCTCCACAACTTCTCAATCAACAGAATTTCCACCAACCCTCTTCTTCACCCTCATAAAACCTTCATTACCCTGCAACCTGCAAAAGAACCTTCCAAAATAGAAACCAAAAATCATAATAAACTTCTTCACCCTTCCCAACTGTCCAACTAACAGATTTCTAACTTCTCTAACCAATTATGAACTCATAAACCTTCATCACCCTCCTCCCAAAAAGCAGGACCTGGAACTGCGAAAAAACTCGACAACTTTAGAACCTATAAAAACCTTTAACCCAACTTCCTCTCACTTCCTTCAACAACAACCTTCAAAGACCCTTCAACCAAAAAATTCACTTCCTTTAACTCCCCTCTTTCAATCACTTGAGAACGATTCATCCAACAAAGAAGTTGCTCAATGAAATTTTCATCCAACTCCCCTCATCATAGCGAATCCGCATCATGCAACCAACCAACCATCCTTCGATCACCCTGGAACCCTCATAACAGAACCATAACCCAAAAAACCTTCAAAATTGGAAATTCAGAATTCACATCTACCATCAATTCTTCTAACAACTGAACCTCTAACCAATACTTCTTCCAAATTTCTTTTCACCCTGGATACAAAACTCCTCCAACACTCACCTTCCAGAAACTCTCAACAACAGCTCACAACCACGACGATTGACAGAAAAGCGAAAATTCCAGAAGAAAACACGAACAGAAGAAGAAGAAATCTCAACAGAAGATAAGAAACAGAAGAAGAATAAATCTCAATAGACGATAAGAAACAGAAACAGAAGAAGATAACAGAAACATGAAATTTGAAGACGTTCACCTTTCAATCGCGAGTTGAAGAATAACGATTGGGACGACTCAATTCTTCGTTGTTCATCGGCAATGTTTCACCACGAGACAACTTCTGGATTCTTCAACACCAACGATTCGTCATCAATCGTCGTGAAATCGACATGTCTTCAACTTCATCTCCATGCGACGACAATAATAGTCCGACTTTAATCCTGATGCTTAGTTGTTAACCCATGTTAGATTTAGAATTTTCCTGATTTTAGGTATTAGAAACTAATTCCTTTTGGTTATTTAGTTAGTTAATCCATAATTAGATTTAAGTAGAATAATTAGGATTAATTAGGTTTAATCAATTTTTAGATTAGATTTAATTTCTTAATTTTCCAGAATTAATTTTCATTTGATTAACCATGCCATGATTAGGTTTTAGTCATTAGATTTGGGTTATTTCATTTTGTGGATTTTTGTTGAGATTAATATGGTTAATGGTTGATTTTGCCATGGTTAGACCTTAGGTTAATTTCCACTCAACTTGATTTGTATGATCATGTAGTTAGATTCAATTCTTGAATTTGGATTGTGAATTTCCCATTTGGTTAATTTTGATTCTACTTTATGTTTAGGTAGACTTTAATCCTTTATAACTAATATACACTTTAAGTATCCATTTAATCGATTCACTTGGTTTTTGATCATATTGTAAATTGAAAATCCCATTTCAATTTAGGTGATGGATGTCTTGTATGTCTAATTTCATTTGACATGATCATATGAGAAATCTTTGATTGTTTTTCATTCATTAATCCATTACCTTTCGAATCGATCTTAACCATTGAGCATGCTTACATATTGTTGCATCATTCTCATTCATTAGATTTTATCTCATGTTAACCCGTTTGTTGCCTTGTGTTTCCGCATGTGACTTTGAGATTCAAGCTCACTCCTAGCTAGCCATGCTACTAACCTATCACATAGCCTTGTATTGTTTGAAGTACCATGCCACTTGTATGCTTTAGGCATGGTACATAGTTTGATAGTTTGTAATTCGTATAATTCTTTCCATTCACATGTATGTTGTATTGTGTGGATCCATCCCCCATTTATAGGTCAAATGTCCCCCCACCCCATGATCATGTAATAGCTTAAATTTATTGCTTTCTAGTTAGTTCACCATACATGATAATCAAAAAAGATAAAATACAAAACAATAAATAAAGCATTTCAAAAGAAACAAAAGGTACTTGATTCAACGTCAAGTTGTTTTCCGAATAAAACTCACACCATTTCAATGTGATTACTTGATCCAACATCAAGTATTCTCCATCCACTCCATGATCCATTCTATCATCTCTTCTCCATTCTCTTCTCAACTTCATTCTATCTCTCACCCCCATTCTTCACTCACACTTTTTCATAATAAACCCAAACACTTGATCCAACGTCAAGTTCCTTTTTCAAAACCATTTTCATAACAAATTGGAATGCAAAATGGGGTGTACGCTCTTGTACACAACATTCAAGTACTTGGGTTGTCGGTCGTACCTAGCCTGAGGACCTGACACTTGACTTTCCCCCTTAAAACATCTAATGATTCAAACAAGTTAGATCTAGGTGCTATGAGGGAGAAAAAGAGTAGTTAGGACTCCATTGTCCTCTCAATTCCCAAGTACTCTGATTGTTTACCGTACTTAGTCAAGGGTCAGACACTTGTCTCCCTCTAAGTTCCAATGATTATACTTTTCAAACTCTTTCCACAATTCAAATCCCTTTTTTGGATGAAAAAGAATGGTTAGGATAACATTATCCTCTCAACTCCCGAGCTCTTAGACCGTTGACTATATCTAGCCAAGGGTTTGATGCTTGTCTCCGTACATAAAATTAACCCCAACAAATCAAATCATATTTTGCCTTAGTACATTCTATTCAAAACCTTTCAATAAGAACGTGTTAATTCCGTTCTACCGTGAACGAAGCTTAAGCCTCCATATGCGAGCAAGTAATGTTTAACTGCTAGAGTGTGATCCAAGTGTATCCACTTTACCACAAACAAGCAAATACTTCCCGCTCCCATGACAGAGTATGCAAGCAAGTTAATAGTAATACGTGAACTTCAATACTGTTCAGTAAAAACAACCAAACAAATGTTCTGTTTGTGAGCTGAACTACGGAGCTCTGATTTCCTTATAACACGTATGAGGATACGTAGGCATCATGGCCCAAATCCTTGGCGAGCACACTAACTTAAAACTTATTTTCTCCCACCTTATCCTTTCATCTCACTCCCGATAGCCAGTAACACACAAATAAACAACATCCATCCGCATTTGATACGAGCAAGTGGTTCCCATGGAATACCATGGATGTGAGGGGTGCTAATACCTTCCCCTTGCATAACCGACTTATGAATCCGCTCTCGGTTGCGAGACCATTTCTCTCATTTGGGGTTTTATCGCTATTTTCCCTTTCCTTCGGAATAAATAAAATCCGGTGGCGACTCTGTATTTTTCGCGGCGCTTCAACTGGCGACTCTGCTGGGGACATATATTCCTCAAGAGAGTCAAACCTAGCTTGCCTGTATCACTTTCTTTGGATGTTTACTTTTGTTATCATTTGTTTTATTTATCCATTCATGTTATATATATTCTTGTTATATATATCTTGTTGTGATATTGTGGTTTGGATCAACTGTTTGAGTGAAAAACCCAATACCCAGGCTTAAAACCACACAGTCGAGAAAAACAAGTTTTTGAGGAAGTATCAGAGGTCGACTATGGGCGCCCGTATCAGATGCTACGGCCCGTAGCAGGCAGAATAGAGCCTCTAGAGAAATGAATTAGAAGCCTACTACGGGTGCCGTAGCGGATGCTACGACCCATAACAGGCAGACCCTCCAAAAATATGGCATAAAATAGAAACCTACTACGGGTGCCCATAGCAGTGGCTACGACCCGTAGTAGGCAAATATACTGGAATGTGAGGTGGCAAGTTAGAAGCCTACTACGGGCACCCGTAGCAGGTATGCGGGAAAAAATGCAGAATTTTGAAACCACAAGGGTTTGAATTCCAACCTTCCATCTTCTATCACCTTGGGCCCATTCACCATTCATTACCCAATCAACCTTCATCATATCCCCTTAAATACCAATTATATCACAAATCATCACCTTTAATATTTTCTATCTCATTCCAATCCTTCCATATTCATCTCCTACTTCCACTTCTCTCTCTAACTTCTCACAAAAACTCCATTGTTGTCATCACCTAAAGCTCCCACCTTTTTCCACATAACCACTCAAAACCTTAAACTCCATTCATCAAACCTTCATAAAATCCCCTCCTCACTATTATTTCGGGTACAAATTTCTCTGAAGCTCAACTTTTCAATTGATAATTTTTTCAAGATGCCTCCAAAAAGAACCAATCTCGTAGAATCATCCTGAACAAGAAAGCGCAGTACCCGCAACTCAAACCCTCACAACATTGTCTTTGAGGACGAGGGGCAAGCCAAAAGGTATTAGGTGCTTCTAGGTACATGTCTGAACGAACTCTAACTGATTTAGGGTTGAAATCTGAGCTTGATAGAATGTTTCATGTAATAGGATTGTTAGAGTTTATGCATTTTGAAGCGCATTACTCTTGAATTTTTGAGCATACTTGATTTTCAACTGTAGAGAAAATGGCTTGGAAATGTGAGGTACTACTTTGGTACCTTCAAGTTTCGCCTTTTTAATGAGAATCATGAATTAACTGTTGAGGAGCTCGAAAACATCCTAAAATTGCCCATCTACGGGCTCGGTGATGTGCCAGATGACTTTCTGGTGAAACATTTTTGGTCTAAAATTACAGGTAGTCCTCGATACAGTTCCATAACCGCCAAGGCATCGATGATTCAAAACCCCTACTTCCGGTATGCCCAAAAGGGCATTGCATACACTCTTTTTGGTCAGGGTGATATTACCAAGGTGGACTCTCAGAGGGAGTTGTTTTTTCTACACGCAATGGAAAATAATGAGATTATTAATGTTGCTACATTTGCAGCTAATTATATGGGAAGAGTTTCTCGTGCACCCACCGAAGGCATTTTCGTGGGGGGTATGATTACCCAAATTTCAGATCATCTCGGATATAGCCTCAATTTGTCCTCTGACACCCCTGTTGCAGGTAAAGCAAAAATTGACATGAAATCCCTCATTCACCAAGGGATGATTGTTGTTATGAATAACAGTTACTCATTGATTAGTCGTGGACAGTTTGTTCTGGAATTACCTTCCCCTAGCATTGTAAGTGTTATTGATTGTTGTAACTGGTTATATGCGAGTGCCGCCCCTGAAGAGAAGGACGGCCACAATATAAATGATTTTGTTGCAGGTGACACTATGGAGGAAAATGCCACCTTCTAGCCACATTTTGTACCTCCATGTCAAGAGCCGGTCCAACAAGGTCTTGGATCATTCTCTATGAATCAGGACCAGTGGATGTGGATGCAAGCGGAGCTCGGAGACTTGAGAGTCGAGCAAACACGGCAAGCCGTTGAGAAGATTCGGCAAGGAGCCATGCTGGAGGATATGTAATCCATGATGCAACAGTTGATGTTGCATTTTCCTTCAGCTCCTCAATAAGGGCATTGTAAGTCACCCTTCCCTATTTCATGTTCTAAAACATTGAGGCCAATGTTTAGTTCAGGTTTGGGGGAGGTTTACTAGTTTCTTTTTACTATTGTTTTTTTTTACTATTTTTGATTGTTTATTTTGATTAAGTGTTTCAAGTAATACAGTGCTGAATTTTAGTGTTTGAATAAGTGACAAAGGTTAGTAATAATAGATGATTGGTTACTGCCGATGAATTACCCCCGAAAATGTTGATACTGTTGAAGATGATCGGATGCAACGTTGTTGAGCTCGACCAACAGATGAACCCTGTACATCCCAACTTAAGAGGGAAACTACATCACACTAGAGATATTACGGATCTTGTTAGCTTTACCAAACATGGTGAGAGTAAAAGGCCAAACATAAGATTCATCATGAGAGAGAATTCAGGTATGTCTCTATCACTCCTAGTTTGCGTAAGTTCTCTTCGAATTTCACTGCATTAGTACATACACTGAGGTGAGTTTTTTATATAAACCCCGAGCCTTTCAAGCCAACCCTATTAATTATTACCCTTTGTTCACCCAATTTGAGCCTATATCCCTTTGTTTGTATATATCACCACATTAATTTAACCCATGGCCCAAACACTTCCTTACCCTGTTCAGAGAAATTGTTGTGTTCTGTAAGTTGTGTTTAATTCTAAGTTTGGGGTAGCCCCATAGGAAATTGAAAATAAGGTGAGTGCGAAAAAAATAAGAAAAACAACCATTGAAAAAGAAACAAAAGAAAGAAAAAAGAAAAGAGAGAATCTGATGGAACAAAGAAAAACACTCACCATATGAAAAAAAAAACTCAGTTGGATACAAAATCAAAAACAAAAAGAACTGAGTAACTGAGCTGAAAAAAGAAAAGAAAGGTCAATGGTATTTTAGAATAAACACAGTGAAAAGAATAATGACATTGACTATGAACCCAAAAACCATTTTTATCCCTTCCATATCCCATCCTAACCCAAGCCCCGTTATAACCTGAAAGACCTCGAAAGTGTGTGTAGTGTGCAGGTGAGATGAAAGGAGAATTCATTCAAGCTTACGAGTTGGTATTGCATACTATGAAATTGTGAGTGCAAACACTTTAGCCCCGAGAATCTGGGTGAGTGTGTGAAACAAGCTGACAAGTGAAGTAGTACTTCTATGTGGAAGTGTGGCGGAACAAATAAATGCGGAAAGCAGGGGACCCTGAAAGAAGAAGAATGGGCAAGTTGTGAAAGATCTCAGCAGTATTGTGGTAAAAGTTGAATCTTCAACTACTCTTCGGGGTGAAATGAGGTGCAAATTTTATCTTGAAAATTGCTTTAGGACAAGCAATGAGATAAGTTTGGGGTTGTGATCAGTCACCGTTTATGCTATATATTATGTCACTTATTCGCCAAAAATTTAGGTAACTTGTATTACTTTGTTCTTAGTTAATGGTTTGTTGAGTCAATTTATTTCACCAATAGTTAATTTTATTGTTTCATCATTTTTAAGTGTCATTTCTCTTTTTCGCATTTTACGCTTTGATTGTGTACCTTTTCTACGTTTCAGGTTCAAGCAGGTAGTCAAGGACGATGGAATGTAGAAACCAAGGAGAAGTGCAAAGAATCGGAACGATGTTTCCATGTTCCAATAGGCCTGCTACGGGCCATAGTAGGAAGTCTTGAAGCAAGTAATAAAACCCATCCAAATAGGGGCTCACTAAGGCCACCCGTAGCACCTGCTACGGGCCGTAGTGGGAGGTCTAGAAACAGAAGCAGAATCCATAGGAGACAGTGGCTTGCTACGACCACCTGTAGCATCTACTACGGGCCGTAACAGGGGAACTGGACAAGACCACCAAAAGTAGTGGCCTGCTACGGCCACCCGTAGCAGGCATGCGTGGAAAAAGTCCAATTTTGTCTTTTCTTTTGTTATTCTTAAGTTAGGGGCATTTTGGTCAATTGGAAAGCGAATGTGATAGACTTTTGTGGCTCTGTTTGGGGAGAGAGAAGACTTTTCTATTAAAAGGGGAGTTTTCAGACAAGAAAGGACACTTTGGGAAGGAAGAATTCACAAGATTCAAAATTAGAGACATCAAGGTTTGGGGAGAAACGGGATTTTTCATGAGCGGGAGCAATTGAAGATCAAAGTTCATCTGAATACTTATAATGTCTCCATTTTATATTTTGTTGTCCTTGAATACTATGAGTATCTAAACCCCCCAATGTTAGGGGGTGTCCCTGATTTGAATTTGTAATGACTTTGAGTTTATTCTTGCAATGACAATATTGTTTTTCATAATTACTTTAATCTTGTGATGTGCTTAATATTTTCTCTTTCGAAACAATTGAGATTGTTATATGATTATCAATTAGGTTAGATCCCCTTTGATAATGTTTTCATGAGATTATTCTACATTAGATATTACCTAGGACTAGGGATACCCTGTAGAAACCAAATTGTTCTCGATATAATAAGGCTTAATTTCACCGGTAAATTTCTATGGACATAGAGATTATGGGTGAATGATTAAAGGTTTTCTCACAAAGGCATTGGGAGGAAACACCCTTGAGAACTGGTAATAATTATTTGATATTTGTTGTTGCAATTGTGACTCAGAGTTGTTACAGGGAGAAATCACACACATTCTCTAGCATATTACTCTATCTGTAAAACCCTTTTCACACTATCTATTTTAGTTGCAATAAACTTTATATATTTGAATCAAAAACCCCCAACACAAGTTTTTGTTTAATTGAACAACAATTAGAACTAAATATTTACGAGCAGTCCTTGAGATCGACATTCGGGGAACTTTCCTCATTATTACTATAAAGGCAAAATAGTACACTTGTTATTTTTCCAATCAATGTCATCTAGTACTATTTGCGTCATTAAAATTAGAAAACAATCTCTCGAACCTTGAAATTATTGGTAGGTACCACCTCAACTTGGAAGGAACATCCTTCCTAGTTACACTATCATCATCAACAACACCATTGTCCTTCTACTTGTAGTGTGACTCCCCACACCTCGGGCACTCCTTCATGTTTTCAAACTCTTTCTTATATTAAATTCAATCATTACGACATGCATGTATTTTGAGATAGTCCAAACCCATTGGACACAATATCTTCTTGGCCTCATAACTACGGTTTAACGACGTGTTATCTTCGAAAGCATTTCTTTCAACAATTCAAGTAATTCAGTGAAACTTTTATCCATCCATCCACCTCTTGCCTTAAGATTAAAGAGTCTTAACACATGTGACATTCTTGTAAAACTTTTACATCCCGAATACAACGAATCTTCCATGTATATTTGCAAAGTATCTACCACATTTACTTTCTTGAAAGTATCTACTTCAATATCACGAGTCATATCTTCTAGGGTATCGTTCATAAATTTATCATCTTCAACTGTATGTGACAGAGGCCTCTTTTTTGTCACTTCACCATGTCATACCCATTTAATATAATTTTGAATAATTTCATCACAACCACAATGATTGAATATAATATCCATTGGATTTTTTTTCTTTGTATTAAAGCACTTTTTACAAGGATGCCAAAAAATCCCATTATTTTTAGGAATGTTTTTTTCAGCGAAATAAAGAAATTGTATCAATTCATTCTCATACTTGTTACTTAATCTATTGGCTTTCATACAACTACGATCCATAATCACATAAACCTCCTAAAAATAAAATAAAAATAGTACACAACAAACAAAACAGTAACAACAAGACAATCTCAAAATAATAACAACAACGACAACAACAACAACAACAACAAACAACAACAACAACATCATAACTTCTACATATTGGAAATATGATGAGAGACTTATAAAGAAAAGTGTTGGTTCGAGCTTCCTTCCTCCTTGGAGAAGAATGGTGCCCTTTTCTTCACTGGGACTCAAAAAGTCAATAAGCTAGACTTAACATTAACTTTGAGAGAATAAAAAATTTAGAGAGTATTTATCTTGGTTTTACTAAAAAATAAGGTAACATATCCGGTGTAAAATCTATAAAAAATAAAGACGTCTGTTTTGGTTCTAAAAGGAATAAAAAACTAGAGAATTTTTATCTCGGTTTATTTAAAAACTGAGGTATAATATCCGACGTAAAATCTATAAGAAAATAAAGACACGTTTTTTGGTTCCAAAAGGAATAAAAAATTAGAGTTTTTATTTCGGTTTATTTTAAAACCGATGTATAATATCCGACGGAAAATCTATTAAAAATAAATGTGCCTTTTTGGTTCTAAATAAAACATAAAATTGCAGGAATTGGGAATTGAATCACAAACCCTTAGCAATTTTTTATGTCGGTTTTGTAAAAACTGAGGGAAAATATTGATTTAAAAAAAACATGGCACTCCCAGGACCTATACCCTTAGTTGTTTATTGTTCGAGGTGTAAGCTTCGTCATAAAAAGTGTTATTTGTAGTAGTGGTTAATCGGAAGGTCTGATAATGGTTTGGATAGAAGAGGTGCATTTGTGACATTGATATGCGAAAGAAGTGGGAAATATAGACCTCCTCTAGAAAATTTTAAACGAGATGACATCGGATCAAGAAAATGTGAGTGCCCCTTTAAGTTGTATGGTTATATGTTGGCAAATAATAAATGAATATTTAATGTCAAATATGGTTTACATAAGCATGACTTGTGTGAAAAGTTAGTTGGTCATCCAATTATGTGTCACCTCGTGCTGGAAGAGAAAGAATGCATTTCAGACATGACATTGAATTTGGTTCAACCGAAAAATATACTTGCAACTTTGAAACATAAAAGACCCAAAAATATCTCAAATATAAAGCAAGTGTACAATATTCAAAACCAAAATAACAAGGCATCAAGGGGGGATATAAGTGAAATGCAACAACTATTGAAACTTTTAGATGATAACAATTATGTTTCCAGGTACCGGACGTGCGAGGACGGAGTAACTATTAGAGATATATTTTAGACTTATTCTCATTCCATCAAGTTGTTCAACATGTTTCCTATTATGCTCATCATTGATTCAACATACAAGACCAACAATTACAGACTTCCACTATTGGATATGGTTGGTGTTACCTCTACTGAGAAGACCTATTATGTTGGGTTTGCATTTCTAGAGAGCGAAAAAAAGGAGAATGTTACTTGGGTCTTAAAGGTGTGTCAGGCAATGTTGAAGAACCAAGAAGAGATGCCGAAAGTAATTATTATCGACCGCGCTACTGCTTTGATGAATTTGGATGCAAATGTATTTCCTACTTCTTATGCATTATTTTGTAGGCATCACATAACAAAGAATGTGAGAAGTCGGGTTAAACCCGCGGTAGGGACGAAACAGATAAAGGCCGAAATGGAAAAATGGTGAAGGCAAATTTGATAGTGGAAAAATAATGGATGCATGGAATGTTATAGTAAATTCTTCTACTAGAGAGTTATATGTTGATTTCGTTATACAATTCAGGAAGGTATGTGAGAAATATCCAGATTTATTGAATAATGTTGAAAGCACAATTTTGGATTAGGTGAAGGAGAAAATTGTTTGTGCATGGACCGATCATGTTAGACACCTTGAGAATACAACAACAAACCGAGTTGAGTATGCCCGTCCTAGATTGAAGAATTTGTTGAGAAATAGTAATGGTAATTGTGTAGAGATTGGGACTCTACGAACCAAATGATACATAACCAGCATAATGAAATAAAAACATCATTTGGTTGGAGCATCACAGTTTTGGAGCACAGATTTACAGACAACGATCTTTATTTACAGTTGGTCGACAACATATCTCGAGTTTGAATCATATTTTTTATGAAGCTAAACGAGTTGATAATGTAGGCTTTGATAGCGCAAAGTGTGGTTGCACAATTGTGAAAACTTATGATCTCTAATGTAGTTATCTTATAGCAAAGAAGGTGAAACTTGGTAGTCTGTTAAGAATGAATGAAGTTTGCAGTCACTGGAAAATGCTTAGATTTGATGATGATGATGGTGTCATGAAAGACGGTAAATCGAATATATCCATCTTGATCGAATGGGAAGTGATACAAGAGAGATTTTTGAAAATCGGTGACGATATGAAACTCCACATCAAAGAACAATTGAGGAAGATTGCTTATCCGGAAACCACTGACTTGGAACCACCTTCTCAACCGGTAAAAACAAAAGGTGCTCCGAAGAAGATCAAGCCTACATCGAGTGACAATTCAACAGTGCGGTCTTCTTCGTATTTTGAACACGTCGACAAAGTTTTTCCATCTCAACAACTCCAAAATCTATAAAAAAAAAGTGTTTTTAAAGAAGCTCTCATTAGCAAACCATCTTCTTCACCGCCTCCACTAAAAATTTCAATCATTGAAGAGATGCTGATTTTTATGCACAAATACATCGAACATATCGTCAATGTTGAGGGTGACAGTAATTGCAGTTATCGAGTTGTTTCGGCTTTACTCGATAAAGGATAAGATAATCACACACTTGTCCTCCATCAATTTATCCATGAATTGAGGACCCATAAAGAATCATATACATGGGTTTACGGAAAGAAAGAGAACTTTGATGCAATTTATAAGTCTCTTGCTCCTTGCATTAGTGGACCGACACCGCAGGAAAAATGGATGTGTTTCCCTAAAATGGGTCATCTCATAGCAAGTGCGTATGATAGAGTGTGTATTGATCTTACAAGATACGGTTTTTCAGAAACCTTTTTCCACTACCCACCGCCCCACCTCAAAATCCAAATGATTGTATTATGTATATTGGATGGCTTTCAAAATCTCGACACTTTGTTCAAGTTTATTTGAAACTAGAATGCCCTATACCACTTATATAATTGAAATGGACGACTCAGTCAACAACAAAAGCTGAAACTTGGTCGGACCAATTTGTGGAAACGATACAAGAGTTTGCCAAATTGAGCAACATTGAAAGAGAATCAAATGTACAAAAGTCAAAGGGGATACCACTCATACTTATAGATTTAGTCGGCGACAAATCTTTCGATACATTTTAGTTTTTTGTCGTCAATTAAATGTATCTAATTGTGTATTAATATTAATGAAGTGTAATATATACAATTTCAAATATTTTAATACATTTTGATGTTTGTCGGAAAAAATTTAATTTGCCAAATAAAACACAGATGTTATATTTTCTGCCTAGTTCATGAGAGGTTCCGAAGATATATCTCTGGAGTCAGATAATAGGGTCGTATAAGAAATGTATCTTTGAAACTAGCATTGATGATACATGATATAATTTTTGAGGTCCACATTTGTCTACAACTTCTATAAATTTAGGTTTTTGTTTTTTATTTCATACAAACAGAAAATATCCCAAATGTCACAAATAAACATCATCTGCTACGTCGCAGATGTCTCCTTCTCCAGCGCGACACCCAAAAGAAAGTTTAAGTTCAATGAGTATACCTCTTTGCAGATCTGTAATACGAAGTGCATAATCTCCTACCTTACAGAGATAATTGAAAATTTGTGAAACTCGAGTACCGTTCACCGTCAATTAACAACGGATGCAAATTGAGTTCAACAACTATGAGCTCAAGACGGATGCAGATATGAGGGTTATGTGAAATACATTTTTCTATTTTGAAACAAAAGTTTTGATCAAGTTGGAAGCGACTATTTCAGATCGATCAAAGATTTTATGAAGATGTTGAAGCGTTCACCTGGATATTGAGATTATCAAAAAGAAGTCAAAGCTCGAAGACTAGAGAAATCAAGTTCAAATTAGCAAAAAGCTTTGGAAAATTAATGGAAGAATTAAGATGGTTGAATATACATTACAATTAAAGTATATATATATATATATATATATATATATATATATATATATATATATATATATATATATATATATATATATATATATATATATATATATATATATATATATATATATATATATATATATATATATCTTAATTACTCATAAAAATCATGCATATTCATCTTAAACCTTTCATGCATCATTTAAAATGATTTTGAAACTAACCATTATGTTTTTGGTAAATTGTGGCATTTGAAACCGCGGCTATAGGACTTTAAAAATGCTACAATTTGCATCATTTACTCAAAATGTAAAAATACCTTAATTTTTGAAAATGTGTCAGGTGTAACCGGTTACACATTCGAAAATTTCAATTTTTAAGTAACGCTTTAGGTGTAACCGGTTACACCATTTATGGTAACTGGTTACCACTAAAGTAATGACAGTGGTTCACTCATTTTCTGATCGAACCGAATTTTTGAATGCTATTATCAACCATGGCATCTTTTCATGCATACACACTTTCAGAGATGTGTTAAGGCACTATATATACCATGCATTTCAGAATTTGAAACTCATGTCTCTTTTATAACAATTCAAACTCATTACTCTCTCATTTTCAAAACAAGTGTCTTGTGACTTAACTTTTTGTTTGAAACTTACTACATACATTTTCATTCATCTCTGAAAGTTTCAACACCATAATCATTGAGCACTTGTATTACATATTGTGAATTGCCTACTTGATAGAGAAGATCAATTCTAGAAATTGATATACATTGTTATACAACTTCAAACACTTGTAAAAATTCAGATTGTTATGATTTCCTTGCTATCCAGGATTGTTGGAAGCAAGAGAGTGAATAAGGGAGGATTATTCTTTTGTTGCACTTTGTAAAGATCATAAGGGTATTATCCTTATTGGTTGTGTTGCTTATGTTAGAAGATTGTAGGATAGGTCTTGGTGGAAGACTTATACAAATATCCGACATAGTGGAAAATCTCTCACATGGAATGAGGGGACTGCAATACTCCTAGATTGTGAAGGGAACCAGGATATGTCGTTGTTTCCTTTACTTTCTGCATTTATTTTTTAGGATATTTACTTTTATATCATTTCTGAAAAATAACAAAATCAGTGCTAAAGCTTCAAATTGAGAAAAGTCAAATAAATCTAATTCGCCCCCTCTTAGAGACCGCGCATAAACTTACACTTGGTTGTCCGAATCATTGAGCTAGATTCTTCCTTGAAGCAAAGTGCAAGTGGCATCCACTATTGTTACTAGGGTGGACGAACATGTTGAGGACGCTTGAAAATCCAAATGATCTTATTATGTGTATTGGATGACTTTCAAAATCACGACACTTTGTTCAAGTTTATTTAAAATTGGGATGTCATATATCACTTACATCAGTGGAGTGGACGACTCATTCAACAACAAAAGTTGAGACTTGGTCAGACCAATTTGTGGAAAGGATACAAGAGTTTGCCAAATTTAACAACATTGAAAGAGAATCAAATGTACAAAAATCAAAGGGGTACCACCCATACTTATAGATTTTGTCGTCGACAGATCTTTCAATTCGTTTTAGTTTTTCGTCATCAATTAAGTGTGCGCAATTGTGTATTAATATTAATGAAGTGTAATATAAACAATTTCAAATATTTTAATACATTTTGATGTTTTTCAAAAACTTTGTTCATTTGCCAAACAAAACACACATGTTATGTTTTCTACCTGGTTCACGAGAGGTTCCAAAGATGTATCTTCGGAATCAGGTAATAGGATGGTACCAAAAATGTATCTCCGAAACCAAAATTGATGATACATGATAGAATTTTTTAGGACCACATTTGTCTACAACTTCTATAAATTTAGGTTTTTATTTTTTATTTCATACAAACAGAAAATGTTGGAATGTCACAAATCAACATCATCTGTTATGTCGTAAATGTCTCCTTCTTTGACGCGAGACCCAGACGAAAATTTAAGCTCAATGAGTACACCTCTTTGCAGATCTGTAATACGAAATGCATAATCTCCTATCTCATGGAGATAATTAAAAAATTGTGAAACTCGAGTACCGTTCACCGTCAATTAACAACGACTACAAGATTGAGTTCAACAACTATGAGCTCAAGACGGATGTAGATATGAGAGTTATGTGAAATACATTTTTCCATTTTGAAACAAAAATTTTGATTGAGTTGGAAGCGACTATTTCAAGATCGATCAAAGATATTGCGAAGATGTTGAAGCGTTCACCTGCATATTGAAATGTAATGTTTGATTTTATGTTAACATCACATATATAATGCTGATTTTATATTATGAATGGTGATTTTATTTTGTCAAAATATAACTTTTTGGTTTTCTTCTTCTATTTATATTTCACAATGTTACGGAGATGCATTTATGGACAAATTTCAAAAATGCAGGCACACGCCTAGGACGTCACTCAAAATTGACATACATTTTGTGTGTTTGAGTACGTCTAAAGATGCATCACCATTATCCGAAAGCATTTTAGTATTTTCACGTGATACCCTAGTAAGAAATCCCCAAATAAAAATGTAACGCTTCTTCACTAGCCCTAATTTCATTCACTACCCCTAATTTCATGAGGTGTTAAATGACCAAAACAAAATAATTTGTACTTAGGTCCTCAAACATGTGGTTAAGGATACGATTCATTGACTAGTGTGTACATGAAAAAACATAAGCCCAACTCTTAAAAAAAAATCTAAGTTTCTTAAGCAAATTAATTTCCACAATCTGGGGAGTTTCAAATTTCGTTCATATAACTTACATCAATAACTATTTATATATAATAAAATTATGTGTGCTGATATAACATACAAAACAAAACATATACATTTGGAGTTAAAAACAAATCACTTAAAAATGTCAGTCCAGATGAAAAGAAAATAAGGCCATCTCTTCTGTAAGCATCCCATTTGGTGTGACCAGGAAAATTGAAGGCTATTTTCCTCTCAACTGGAGGTCAGTAAAATCTTTGGAAAGCTTATTATTGGACTGATATGTCCACATTTGTCTGCTCCATGATATTAGGAGGAGCTGTTTGGGTTTCCTTGTCCGGTTTTGTCCGTTCTTTGGTTTTGCAAGCACCATGGCTGTTACGTCCAGTGACCAGGTCCTTATTTTTATGAGTGCCGGAAACTTCTGAAGATGAGTTGTTAACGTCACCACAGCTCTTTCTTCGAGATAGTCTTGGTGACTTGGGGCGAGATAGTTTTGGTGACTTGGGCCGAGTCAGTGGGGGCTGCTATAAAAGAAAAAGGAATGAAGAGTTTTAGTTTTCCTAACTAGGCGCAAATAGATTTATAATTTTGCCTCTTCCATTTGGAAAGGACTAAAATTACCATGACCATCACAAGGCAATGATACGAGGAGTTTCATGAATGCACATTCAAGTTTGTGAGCAAGAAACATTACTGGACTCAGAAAACAATAAGTACTGCAGCCCGTGTATCCTACTGTTAAATTTGCATTCGAGACATTGTCAAGCATTCTAATATTCTTATTACGTTGTATTCTATTCGTTCAATCTATTCGTGCAAATTCAGAAATTCTCAATGGCAATTTTGTGTTCATTCCGAGACTTGGAAAAGACAGATGGAAAAGAAAAAGACTGAGTACCTTCTTGATTTCCGTTTTTGGAGGAGGCGCCTCGTAGTAGAAGCTTGGTACTGGCTTTGCTTTAATGACCAAGTTCTTTCTCAACTGCTTAATGGCTGCATCTTCCTCTTCCTATACAGGTTATAATTATACAAACAGTATAGTTATTTAATCTGTTAAACATGTAAAAAAGTAACCTAAGAAGATAAACAGAAAATAAACATGTATGCGGTCTTAAAACTTGACATGGCTTACCCAGTTAGATGTTTCTAGAATGAAGAACAAAAAACTAAAAGTTTTACATCCATATAATATTATATGTTTCTAGAATGAGGGGAGGCAAAAAAGAAAAGAAAAATGAAAGACACACATGGATGTGCAGCAGGCAGCTAAAAAAGAAAGAGCGCAGTACCTTTCGCCTTGCCTCATACTGGAGTCTTTCCTCTTCCAGGGCTCGATTTTTCTCCTCTAACTTCATATAGAACTGGATATATAAATCAGTGACAATAGCAAAAACCAATAATTAGATTTACCTTATCTAATGATAATAATATTGAGCAAGAAACACAATCAACGTCAGAATACATTGTTAAATGTTCATAAACACGGTACCTCCTTTCGTTTCTCTGCACGATCTGAGCTTCTGAACGTAGGGGCTGTACCTATAGTTACCTTAAATCTGGCAGTACGTCCAGATGCAACACTACTATTAATGGTTAAAGAATAAATGAGAATAACTGCAGTAGATTTATATACAAGTAAAATGTAGATATTTGGGGGGTTCCTTATCTTATTATTATTAATATTTAGCTCATAAAATAACTGTTTGATAGTTGATTCCATTTATGGCGGATATTTTTCTGATATACCTAAAATTTACTGTTTCAAACTAAAACCATCAAATTAAAACTTTTGAGGATACGAGGAAGCAACAGACGAATTGTCTTCATCCTCATGATGCTTCTTATCATGTTGCGCAAGCTTCCTTGTTGTAAAAGGTGAGTTCGTCTGAAAAATTGGAAAGAATATTCATTCAGTAATCTCATAAAATAGACTCATGCGCTTCCATACACAAATCACAAAACATGCAATTACAAAGCAACATATAAGAAGGTAAGTTAAGTGTTCTACTTCTACCACATAACTTCAACCAAATGAGCAATATTTCCAAACTAAATACTTTTTATTGGTGGTCAGTTTTGCCTGGTTGTAGTTTGAAGGACTCTGTTTAAAGCATTCAATTTCACCAAGGTTGCTTGTATTTATTTGATGCAGTATTTTAAGCTTCCCAGTATATTTTTTGATACTGATTTAATTTGAACTAACCCAGTCATAGAAACATATGTCATGTGAACAAACAAAACAAGAGCTAGATCCTTGTTGTTACTCTCTAAAAGCTTCACTTTCTCATTTTGGCAAGTGTTATAGGAAACAACTAGACTTAAGAACCTTTAGACATCACATATGCTCGGACCATTTTGCATACTTAACCTAGCTCTCGGAAGAGCACGTGCGAATTTAAGTTAATGCTTAAATATTCAAAAGGTTATGACACGATACCTGTGAGTTCTTTGCGGAATTTGGTGAGTGTGTATTCTTAGCATTTGGTGACAAGTTCTGACCATTTGAATCAGTTTCAGTATCAACGGTCTGTGTGTGGGTAACATGCTTTACAGTAGACTGATCGGACTGCTGTGGAGCAGGAGGGCTTGTATGCTCTTTATCCACGGGAATTGTTATTGCAGTAGGTGAGTTTAATTCTTTTTCGTCATCACTTGTCTTCTGTACTTCAGATTTATCATTCCGCTCTTCAGAAAAACTAGCATTTAATTTAGTGCTTTTGGCACTCAAAGAACCTTCAGCAGATTCCTTCATCTCATGATCCATTGCTTCAACCATTGCTGCAATTCTGGGAGAAACACGCACTCTATCGCTAAAACTACCATTTGAAGCTATACCATTTGGCTTCTTCTCCATGACGTTTATGCCAGTAACTTCCCTTCCCATTACACTGCATGGTATAGATTACAGGGTAGGAAATAAAACACTCATGAGTAAGTGGCTCGCGCTGATGAAGAAATAAAAAACTTCAACATGCAAAGAAGATATTTAAATATTTTCTAGAAGCAAGAATGCATTAAAATGATGGATATAGAAGAATTCCCTTGGTTGGAACAAGAGTATATTAAGAAGATCAATATAAAAGCATTCTTCAACTACATGAACATATTCTTCTACAACAACAACAACCAAACCTTATCTCACTAACTGAGATCGGCTACATGGATCAACTTTCGCCAGAAAATATGATATGCATATGAAACAAAGAACCTGAAATAGTTAAAGATATGCATCTCAATACACACCACAAAGCTCAAGAATTGACCATTCAATCTTACACGGACGGTTTATTTTTATACAATCTTGGTCATTTATGTAGAGAATTGAATAAACCAAACTACCCTCTCTATTGAAACACATGCATACACATGCCTATACATGATTCTCTAAAGTATCAAAACTATTTCACCAATATTTTCCACCTCAAATTAAATCTAAAAAGGTATCAATTAAGATATAAAAATTAAAAACATTATACATGAGCTGAAATAAATATTTTATAAACGAAAAGAAATTTTAGATATTGTCTTCCTATGAAATCCAAGCCAGAGCTGAAAACTTCAAACAAGAACCCACATCGCAATCAAATAGATAAGAATTCCAATAGAATAAGGTAAACAATGGTTATTTCTTCCAAATTAAGTTTAGAATTATTAACAGATATAGAAGACCCTAAAAGCCTCTAAAGTGACACCAAAAGGGGCTTATAATTTGTCTTTTGCCCCACACCACACCTAAACGGGATTCGATTAGGACACCACACAAAAAAAAAATCCAGGACCAGCGTAAAAGTACCCTACATTGAAAACAAAAACGCTATTCTAGCATAATCACGGTTAGAATCATACAAATTATACTCGAATTTCAAAAAAAAAAATCAACAGTTTTAATTTCAATGTGCTTTAATTAGAGAATAATTGGTGCATGCAATGCAAACAATACTTGAACATGAAATTGGAAAGAACAGAGAGAGAGAGATCTATGACATTGCAGAGATTGAAACGAACCGCGATATTGTCTCGGTTGAAGACGAGTTCGGATCTGAGAAGATCTCGAATTGGTTCGTTCGTGAATTTTGTTAATCTCTTATTGATTAGTGTAGGTAGGTGTGAAATGTAATCTAGATTACGAATGATAATCCTTTAGTTTAGGAGAGTAATTAGTATTAATTATAATCGAAAAATGTGATTCCTTGGTAAATGGTTATATATAGATAGATAGAGAGGATGATGATGATGATGATTTTATAATAACTGTGAATTGACGGTGTCAAAATGTGACAATCAGGTTTCAATGGGAAATGACGTATGTTACAGACAAAATGGAAAACAGCTTTTACCCTAACTTTTGTTTGGATTTTAATCTCTGCCTAAATCTCCACCATTCAACTCTTCTAAAATCAATAACCAACTGAGATAAATTGTCTTAGTTGGTCCAATCATCTTACAACTATTTTATTGGTTTTATTACAAGTGTTTCAGATAGATTGTGTGCTTTTCTTATATCTACCAAAGATCGTATGCCTTTTTTTTTATATATATATTTTTGAAAGTCGAATATATGGTTTAATTCAAACCGATAATATTCGATCTCAACTCAATTTTAAAATTTGTGGACAACTCGATTTAATTTAATAACTTGAATACTGTTCGGCTCAATGTCTCAAAACTCTTGGATATTATTTTATTTTATTTTAAAATAATATCAATAATTCAAGATATTATTATCAGAATAATATGAGTGGATAATGTAATATCTTATTTTAAACTTGTAAGACCTATTTTTATATGTTAAATTTTGAATTTAAATTCCTATAAACAATTGATTTGTAGATATTTTTATTATTTTTTAAATGATATAAAAGATATTTTCTTTGGACAAATGTAAATCAAGATATGATATTTTATTTAAAAATTATTTAAAGTAATATGGAAATTGCTTATACATAAGAATTATTTAATTAAAATTTGTTGACAATAATTATGAGAGTTATGTCTGGATGTGTTTAAGAGACTTATAGTTATTAATTTTAATTTTTAATCGGTTTTTGTTTCATTTTAATATGACATTTATAACTAAAAATATGGTTGAATATTTACATTGTGTTCAACATCATCTCCAATATATTTTTCTTACTTTCAACTCAAATTAATTAAAATATATATATATATATATATATATATATATATATATATATATATATATATATATATATATATGTGTGTGTGTGTATGTGTGTGTATGCGCGCGCGTGTGTGTATTTCATTATGGAATCAAAATTATGTATATGTTGATGGTGAAGAATCTTGAATCAGTTGCATTGATCTTTAATACAGCAGTTCGAGGTGGATATGCAAGGTTAGCACTCAAATGCTCAAGTCAAATTAGAATTCAAATTAGTGTAGTAAAAGTGGAGATCAGAATGTGTACCTTTAATTTTTCGTTTGATGGATTTTATACCTTAGATCATCTGAAATGGATTGACATTGGTTTGAACCTTGTTTTTTTGGATCTTTGGTCAACCCAAAACAGTTGCTCCTAAGGTTTGTCAGGTAGTTATTAGTCGGAGAAATCTTTAGCAGTCGTGGGCGGCCTATGAGGACGTCGTTCACTTTGGGTAAGAAGTGAAATCTCCTTGCATCAGTTTCAAAAGTAGTGGGGGACAAGTGCATTAAATGTCTCCCCATCACTTAAATATTTTGGGCTCTTTCCTGACGCATGGCCTGATGTGATTAGTTAGGGCATAGCGTTGCTTATAGTATACTTTAGTGCACTTGAGTTTGTTTATGTTTCCAAGAGGGAATCCAACCGTAGATTTTGTAGCCTCTCATTTATGTCGACCTAGTTTGTTGCCTGTCATTGTCTATATATACAGACTGTTAAGCATTGATGAAACTTTTTGTATCCTTGAGAGTCAATTTCTACTTAAACGTGTACTCCCATCTTCTTTTCCAATAGTATTTATTAGGATAGTTGTAGTTCATTTCTCAAAACTTTCATTTTCCCCATTACTCTTAGCTTTCTCATCATTTTCCATTTACTAGGTACCTTCATTACCTCAATATTTTAATATCTTCAGAATTTTCTTTACCTTAATCAATATAAGTGGTAATTGTATTAGCTTGACTAGTGTTTTTGAGATCGATGCATCTCCTGTAGTGAGAATGGAAGTATCTTATGGTTCAAATCCTCTCGCCTTTGTCTATGATCGCCTAGAATTTAAGGTCATATATATAACCGATTATTGTGATTCGGGAAGGTTCTCCGTAGGCTCTCATGATGAGGGATCTTCCTCTAGGGATTCTTTTTTCAATGCTCTATTCTCTAATAACGATGTTGAGGGGGATCACGTGGTTGCTTCCATGTCTCCTTTTTCTCGTACTGTGTGGCTTCGACTTTTCCCACTTTGTCGACTTCGAAAATGAAAATTTCTAGTTTAAGGAGGGAACATGCTAGAGATTATATTTAGGTTTATTTAAAACATACAATCAAGACTCCAGCAATGTCGATATCAAGGACCATATGGAGTGTAAGGGTCAACTGGAGGGAGTTTCTTGGCTTAAACCTTCTGAGCATTTTAAGGTTGATGAATTATCCCTAAAAAAGGTTATGTTTATTGAGTTGGCTGACGCGATCAGATATGATTGGATGGACACAAAAATAGTAGGGACCCCTTCCATTTTACTAGGGCATCCATAGACGCAGCTAACATCGTGGTCGACTGCCTTCCATATTGGTCACTCATTCTCGTGGACTTGAGAAAAAGGATATCCAACTCCTGTTATGGTTGTTTAGTTCCATTTTTCAAGTGTCTGCTCATTAGGATAGATGTGTGGTTACCTCTATCAAAATTTAATATGGCCTTATTAAAGTACTTGTAGGTTGTCTCCTTTCATATTAAGTTGGGCTCCTGTGCTTATATGAAGGTTTCCAATTTTGGGTCGAAAATAGGTCTTGGAAACCTTCTCATCGAATATTCTTCAACTTATTATATGTTATACATACTTCTCAAGATGATAACCAGGATCGGGGCTAATTGAGCTTTGTCAGAATATTCTCTAGATTAGCCCCTTAACTGGTAACTGAGGCAATTTTTTGAGCTGTTTCGTGTTGGTGAGACCCCGTACCCCGGAGGCTTTTCTTGCCTTCAGCTCTAGCCCAACTGAGTCCTTTCGTTATTGCAATAACAGGTTTCTAAAGTACTATTTATTGCCTCATTTCCGATCTGTAACTCATTCTTACAACATTGAACTGGGTCCCATCTCTGTTGAAAAAGTTATGATGATGAAGTACTTGGAGTCTTTATATCATGGACTCAGATACGAAGAAAGGTTCACCCCCTGGTGAATTGTCATATTCCTTGCAAAGTAAGAAGCTAATTGACACCCGCATTATTGTGAGTGTGGTCGGTCGTGCATAGAGGAAATAAATTTTTGGTGAGGGCATAGTCCTATAATTGTTTTGACATGCTTGTCTTTACTTTGCACATAAGTTGGACAAGTTGAAAATAGACTTTTTTATTGCTTCCGCTCAGGGCATCAAACACGGTCTTACTGGTCAGGGTGTTACATCTCCTACTACAACTCTTGTACCCTAATTTATTGTCGAGGTTACTATATCTTCCTGAGGGGTTGTGCAAGTTACTCATGTCGCTGCCAGTCTGATTATGGAAGATTGGCCCCAACCTTCTATTGCTTTAGTAAAGAGAGGTATGGTTCGGCCCCAGAGTTCCCCTTTAGAGGAAAGGACTCCTAAACATGCATGTCTTTATAGGGGTGTTGCTTCAGGGTCAAATACTTCTCTTTATAAATTTATTGTCGTTCTTCTTGCCTATATCACTCGTACTCCTGAGGAAGCGGATGCCACTATGTTCGGGGAAGAACTGACCTATATCCAAGGCCTTCTTGAGGTGGACAAGATAGAGTTTTTCTCTGATGCCACTTACTATACTTATCGATTGACTTCTCTATTCTCCTTAGCTAGTGTCGTCCAGGGTGACGTTCTGGCTATGGCCAATCTTTCCAAGGATAAGGACATGTGTAAAGGGAAATGTCAAGACATGGAGTGGAAATGATCTAACTTCTAGAAGGAAACGATTGCTCTCCAAGAGAAAGTTAGCCATGTTGAGGCTTTGCAAGAGGAGGCAAAGGTTCACAACTCCCCTTCCACCTTGGTGTGAAGAAGATCTATTCTTGTCCTTGGTTATAGATTTGATGAAGGAAAATACATCAACAAAAAGAAGAAGTCAAAACTTGAAAACTATAGCAATCAAGTTCAAATTATCAAAAAACTTTGGAAAATTAATGGAAGAATTAAGATGGTTGAATATGCATTACAATTAAAGTATGTATATATCTTAACTTCTCATAAAAATAATTCATATTCATCTTAAACCTTTCATGTATCATTTAAAATGAATTTGAAACTAACCATACTGTTTTTCGTAAATTGTGGCATTTGAAACCGCCGCTATAGAACTTTAAAACCGCCACAATTTTCACCATTTACTCAAAATGTAAAAATACCTTATTTTTTTAATATGTGTCAGGTGTAACCGGTTACACATTCGGAAATTTAAATTTTTGAGTATCGCTTCAGGTGTAACCGGTTACACCATTTCTAGTAACCGATTACCACTAAGGTAGTGGTAGTGGTTCACTCATTTTCTGATCCAAACGAATTTTTAAATGCTATTATCAACCATGGGATCTTTTCATGCATACACACACTTCCAGAGATGTGTTAAGACACTATATATACTAAGCATTTCAAAATTTGAAACTCATGTCTCTTTTATAACAATTCAAACTCATTACTCTCTCATTTTCAAAACAAGTGTCTTTTGACCTAACTTTTTGTTTGGAACTTACTGCATACATTTTCATTCATCTCTAAAATTTTCAACACTATAATCATTGAGAACTTGTGTTATATATTGTGAATTGTATGCTTGATAGAAAATATCAATTATAGGAATTGATATACATTGTTATACAACTTCAAACACTTGTAAAAATTCATATTGTTATGATTTCCTTACTGTCCAGGATTGTTGGAAGCAAGAGAGTGAATACGGGAGGATTGTTCTCTTGTTGCACTTTGTAAAGATCATAAGAGGATTGTTCTTATTGATTGTGTTACTTATGTTAGAATATTGTAGGATAGGTCTTGGTGGAAGACTTATATAAAGATTTGACATAGTAGAAAATCTCTCACATTGTTTTCTTTACTTTCTGCATTTATTTTTTAGCATATTACTTTCATATCATTTCTGAAAAATAACAAAACCAGTGTTAATGCTTCAAATTGAGAAAAGTCCAATAAATCTAATTCACCCTTTTCTTTGAGGCCGCGCATAAACTTATAGTTGGTTTCCCGAATCATTGAGCTAGATTCGTCCTTGAAGCAAAGAGCAAGCGGTATCCACTTTTGTTACTAAGGTGGAACAACATGCTAAGGAGGTTTGAAAAACTCTTTTACAAGAGAAAGAGTCTTATGATGAGGATCGAAGAGCTCATGATGACCAAGTGGGCACTATGAAAGAGATAGTTCGGAGTCTCTTCAATAAGCTTTGGAGAATGTGTACGGAGCTCTCGACCATGTTGTGGATTAGGCTAAAGTATTTTACCTGGATTCTTTCTACCAGGTTGCAAAACTGGATCCTTTCAAGGCTTCTTTGGATGGGGCATGGTGGATGCCTGTGATGCAGCGTCTCAGAGCGAGGAAGCCTGGTTTTCTTCTCCTTTTCCCTTTTCTTCTTTCTGTAATGTTTGCTAGACTTTCATGCCTTGGAAAAAATGAAAATATTTAAGTATATGTTTACCTTTTTACTTGGTGTCTTATTTATATTTGTGTGTTTGGTATATTTTATTTCTTCTTTTTTAATGTTTGGTTCACCTTATTGGCTGCTAATCTCCCCACCTTGGATTAATTCACGGGTTCTTATTGTGTTAGGACTTGCTCTTTGTTCCTGTAGTTTTAAATTTGTTTGCCTTGTGTCTGTTATTAGTGTCTGAAGTGTTCATTGAACTTTGTTCCAACTGGCCAAAGGTAAGGTTTTTGTCCCTGCCCTCAGGGTTGACCTGGTTTAGGGTGGACCTCTCCGAGCTCCACAATCCATATTCTTGGAGTGGCTAGTTTCTAAGAGGGGGTGCACAAGCTACGTCAAAAGCGTTTTCACGGAGTATGGAATCTGCTTCAGAATAACTTCTTATTCCATCCTATAGTGGATTACAAGACCCTTTGGGGTTGGAATATATCGTAGTTAGCAAATTAATTATTTAAATTATGCAAAATTTACGAAACACTTAGCTCATAGGGGATGTCACAATGGTAGTATATTTTCTACTTCTTCCTTACTCCCCGACTTGTTTTTCAGTCTGTGGATGCGCTTGTCTACCACGAGTTTGGTTCGTGTACCTTTGCTTGAGGGGTGCTATAGGGAGGTCGGTGTCTTCTTAACTTCCACTTGTTCACAATCGTAGAGGCTTGGTCATCTCTTAGTCAAGAGAAAATTTATGAACGGTCGTATGAGTAGTACATCCTTTTTGTTCATTTGTTTTGAGTTAGACGTCGTTATCCATCATACTTCAAATTTTAGTTAAGAGTGTGTTAGAAAATCATTCCCCGGGATCCGAATGGATTTGGCTTACTCTGATATTATTGTCGAATGAGGATGAGGTTTCTTATAACTTCTCTGCTAAATTCTTCTCCAGTCAGTGTGGATCGAGCTTGTTTTTCTTATTTGTGGTATTATCTCTAAGTGGATTGTCGAAGCCGAGCATTTAGCTTGATAAGATGGTCGAGAGGAGACGTCTTGGATGATGATTTCCTTTGAGGTTATCAAAAACCTGAGGCACCTTCCTATCACATACTCTTTCTTGCTGAGTGATATTTTTATTATTTTGTTAGAGTAAGCTCTTGGATCTCAATTATCGTGTGTGTTCAGATCCTATTGTTGGAGATTTGATTGCTTGATTGGGCTGGATCGGGAGTTATCACGGGGAAACCACCACCTACAAGGTATCTCGTAGGCGTTTCGCCCACGGTGGAGGTTACTGAAACCACTGTTAGCTCCGCACGCGAAATCCTTCGTATATTCTTGTCTTTCAAGTATCCTAGTGCGACTCAATATTTGTTTCTTAATTCCATATCACTCCGCCATTTAGAAGAGGTGTTATGATCACGAATCTGGATCGGATTTCATGATGGTGTGGAACTCAGTAGCGACAATTAAATACGTTGGAATAGAATCAGAGTACCTAACAATTTCCATCATAAAAATGTGTACTATGATTCACAATAGTAATTACTACAATCATTGAAAACTCTGTGATATGGACTTCATTTACCTTATTGCGATCCAGGAATCCTGGTACCATGCAGTCTTCGCTTATCGCTTTGATATTACTCGGCGTATTGAGGAAATACCCCAATAGCGGATCTACATTGAAATTTTTTATGGTACGAATCTCTTCGATGACAAATAATTGAGGATATAGGAAATTGGGAGGTTGATTCAGGATCTCCACTATGATATTAGAGCTGATTGTCTCAATTTCTTCGAAATTCTTGTAGGGATGTGATTTTGGATCTTGGACAATATATTCTAAAATTTTCGTGAGAATTAGGAGTCAGTTCCCACAAATGGTGTCAATACTATGTTCAAAAACCAAAATTAGGAGTATATTGATGGTGCGGAATCCTGAACCGATTCCGTTGATATCCAATATGGCGGAGCGATGATGGACCTTGAAGGTTAACACTCATACGTTCAAGTAAGTTAAGAATTCAAGATGAGTGAAGTAAAAGAAGAGATCAAAAAGTGTACCTTTAATTTCTCGTGTGATGACTTTTATACCTTAGTCATCAGGTGTGGATTGACATTGGTTTTCGCATTACCTTTTGACATCAGGTTGAGCCAGAACAATATATATATATATATATATATATATATATATATATATATATATATATATATATATATATATATATATATATATATATATATGTGTGTGTGTGTGTGTGTGTGTGTGTGTGTGTGTGTGTGTGCGCGCATGTGCGTGCGCGTGCCCGTGCGTGTGTGTGTGTGTGTGCGCGATTTGGATTGGTTTTGAGGTAAAAACTCATCTGATTCAAAGATAAATTTACTCGTGATTCAGTTCGATTTTAGATTATTGATAAAAATAATCAATCTTATATGATCCAATTTCAGACGATTTTATTTGGATCGATTTTTAGGTATCCAAATTACAAATTATATTTTTTATTAAGATTATAAAAATATTAATAAATAATATATTTGATATAATATATAATATATAGTATATTAAAAATTAATATTACAATGATTAATTATGGTTGAAACAAATGAAATAATAAAAATAAATAGATTAAACTAAACTATTAAAAAAATATGTAACATCGAATAACAAATTAACACAACATATCATATTACAAAAATTATAAAGAAGTATAAAAATATATACACGCGGCTCAGTTTGCTTTGGATCGATTTTGAATAATCAATCTAAAATTTGATCTGAACCGAGCAGTTTTTATAAAATAACATCCAAACACATCCAATAATATTCGATTTTTTTGCGATTTTCATTTTTTTATCGATTTGCATTTTTTATTTGTATCGGTTTGGATTTGAAAACACACACACACACACACACACACACACACACACACACACACACACACATATATATATATATATATATATATATATATATATATATATATATATATTCAAAATTCAAGATGAGTGTAGTAAAAGTGGAGATCATAAAGTGTATCTTTAATTTCGGGCTTTTATACCCCAATTTTAGAATAGGAAGAAGAGTAAAAAAAATCCCTCAAAAACATACACGGTCAAATCTCTACACCTGTTATATAAATGAAATTTCAACAAATCACAACCCTTAAACCTTAAACATCCCTACATAGTTAGGATTTTTCCATCATTGTACTTTTTAACAAGTACAATCGGTGTCCAACACGGGGTCTAGTAAAAGTAACATGGAACACACTCGTTATCAATAACCAATTCACAACTTGCATCTGTCGTCTTCTATATATATTACCCTAGGTACTTTTTCTTTATTTTTTACCCACATTTGCTCTTATCAATGACCTCAAAATCTAAAATCCTAAAAATTATAGATAAAAAAAATAAAATTAAGAGGTTCTTGAGTGTAAATAATATGGATTCAGATTATATGGTTTCTAAAATTCTTATGCATGGTTAGGAATATTTTAGCTAGTCGTATTTCAAATATGACCTTAATATTGAGGTTTATTTTTGTCTCTTAACTTAAAAAAGGTCCATATTGGTATTTTAACTCTTTAAAACGTGTCATGTTAGGCCTTTTCCTCTAATTAGCGACGAATAAATTTAGAAATTGATCGTTAATTAGACAAAAAAGATTAACACAATACGTTTTGAATAATTAAGGGACCAATATGAACATTTTTTAAGTTAAGGGGTCTAAATGAAGATTGAACTTAACATTCGGGACAAAAAAAAAGGTATTAGACCTTTATTCTTTGTAATCTCCTACCAATTTTCAAAAGAGAGAAAATAAAATTTATAATTATTATATATAAATTTTTTAAAATCATTTTATAAACCAATAATTAATATAATAAACAATTTAATTTTTAAAAATAAATTAAATAATAAATTAAATTTTAAAGATAATCTCATATATTGAGGAGTGAGTAGATTAGCTATCAAGTTAACTTTAGACTTTAGAAATGATATGCATGCAAAAAATGTATTTTAAGTATTAGTAATAGCATTTGCACATTTGCATAAAAGAGAAGTACTAATGTTAAAAATCCATAAAAAAAAAAGTCATCTATTAATGTTATTAATTAGTAAATTACAAATAAATAGAAAATTGGGGGCCATTAAATGAGAGGTCCTGGGCAAAAGGTATTTTTGCACCATCTCTTATTCAGCTCTACATATAACATAAATGAAAGATATGAAAACATGCAATATAACATGTCTTTTGTTGATCAGAAATGAATGTATAGAAAAAATGCTCATTCCTACCCCCAAGATCAATAATCAGAAGCTCCAAGAACTATGTCCAATTATCTTTTGTTTCCCTCTTCACAACAACAAAAGTTATTGATAACATTTGATCATTAGGATTTCTATCAATTGCTGCCAAAAATTATCCTCCGCAGAGACCCTTTAAAAAGCATCCATCAAGGCCAATGACATGCTTACACAACTTGAAACTCCCCTTACATGCAATATAACATATGTACAATCTTCTGAAATGAGGCATTATATCATTAATTCCTTCTTGCACAAGTTGGACATTTAACGTTATTGTTGACCCATGATTTGTTCTTAGAATTTCATGACAATAGTCATAAATTCTAATGTGATCCACTAGGAATGAACCATCAACCATGTCTCTATCTGCAAATCAAGTCCTAATTTCATTTGTCTTGTTAGCCCATACATTCCATTTTCTTTGTACCTTTTCTTTTATATACTTAATATTCATCCTAAAATTATTTTTTAAGGAATTTTGAATCCTCTTACTCAACCATTTTGTAGTCATCATCTTGACATTCTAATCTCTACTACAACTATTGATGTATATTACTTTCCTAAGTTGCCAAGATTTCTACTTGGGTAACTTGACACATCATGCTTTCCACTCACAATCCTCTTACATCTAACCCTAACCCTTTGTTTGTCATGTTTAGTGAACTTGAGGTTCCTACCAGATTGGACAACATAGACTGTTATTGCTTCCTTAAACTCACATTTGATACTAAATTATGTTCCTAACTCCCATTTTATAATTTGTCACGTCTTTCTGCAACTTGAACATTTGACACTTCTTATTGGTTGCTCCATTACTCTTATCATTTTCACATCCAATTTCCAACTCTTCACTCTCATTTTCACTCCCTTTAGGTTCTCCCCCATGCTTTTCCCACTTATGTTTCTTTTTCTTTTTTTGCTAGTACCCTCTTAAGCATTATCATAGTCAGATTACCAATTTCATCTTCCACAAAATCATTCCTCTAATCAGAGTCATCAAATGCAATTTCAAAAGTACTATCATAATTAAAACTCCCATCCTCACTGTCATTAGAACTTACATCACCACTCATAAAACATGCATTACCAACATTAGTCATCAGTGTCCAGCCTAACATGTACCTCGCCAACATCAGTCTACAACCCATCATGCACCTCATCATCGTGTTACCTCTCACCATCATGAACATCACCACCCTACAAATCATTATCCTATAAATTATTATTTTGCCCTTCACCTTCCTTCACATCAAATCCTTCACCTCATAATTCCTCTTAATTACTTCATCATAAAGTTTAGATAGTAAATCTTCTTCCTCAAGATTAAAATGTCCTCGTGATTTAACTTTTCTTCATCAACAAGAGGACCCTAATAATACTATGACTGAGATAATGGATGTTGTATATAAACATCAACACTTAAATGCACCCTAAAAATATCAACAATATCTAATGCACCTCTGTCATCAGCCAAAATATTCATCCCAAAATTGGGGTCCTTATAATATATTGTATTTATTTCACTATATCCTAGTTCCTTTAGCATACCTACCAACTCAAAGTAACTCCATTTGACAACATCAATTTTTAAATCATCAATTGTTCCTCCTTCATAGACAGTTAGTTCACTATCCATGAAATCACCACCATAATGAATTTTTAACTACATGTATTCTTCCATTTCTACATATGTCCAGCAAATTTATAATTAGAAAGGGGACGAAAATTGGGATACCCCTAAATCCTAAAATGATAAATTACAAGGGGACGAAAATCAGGATACACCATAAATCCTAAAACGATAAATCCTAAAAACTAAAACAGATAAGAGTTTAAAACGATGAACCCTAAAACTTAAAATATAGGGTAATGCTAACATGTGCCCTAGGGGCACAAGTTAAAAACTAAATAAAGAAATATTATCTTGAAAATTGTACACTGATTTTAATAAAAATATATAATTAATTCTTTTAATGCTTTTTTCAATACAAATTTACTATAAGTAGGGTTTTTAACTTGTACCCTAGGGGCACAAGTTAACATTATCCTAAAATACATAACAATTGAATGCATAGAACCCTAAAATCTAAAACATATAACACTTCATTTATCTTGAACATCAGATAACATTAGAAAATGATAAAACTTTAAAATTTAAAACAGATAACACAAAAAATAGATAACTCTTAAACACTTCATTTCTCTTGAAAACCAAAAACCCAAAATTAATTACTAGTTGTTGTCAACAATGAATCTTCAATTACATCTTCACACTCGTGTTCCCCAGAAAATGGTTTTGTCATCTTTGATTTCGCCTTCACTCCTTGTCTCCTTCGATTACGAAGTCGCCTTCTTCTATTAGGGTTTTGTTCGAAACAAAATGATGAATTGAAACCCAACTATTCCTCCGCCCCATGTATATCTGATGTGACTATTTCATTTGACTTTAACTAATAGAACTAACAAAAAGAATAAATGTGACAGGATATAAAGAATGATCAAATTGTTTTTTTTTAAGTTAAACGAGTAAAATAGACTTCGAATTAAAAAATATATATTAAAGGTTAATTTTATTATTATTATTATTATTACTGTGGTTTTGGTTGCCATGGTGTAAATTCCATAAAATTCTAGTGACATTTTTGTTGCACACAACTTCACTTTATAATATGAATATAAAATATTGATCGCGATGTTATGAAATAATTTTTTTTTTAATTATGTAATTTTGATTTGTTGATTGGAGAGAATTTTAATACTTAATTTAATAGAACTTCTGATTTATTCCTACAATAAGTCTTTCAACCAAGAACATGGTGGGCCCAGTGGCTCTGCCTTAAAGAGGAAATCTATTGTTTTTATCCATATCGATTTTTTTAGAAGATGCTTTTCATTTTTTTTTTTCAATTCATGCCCAATTATTTAATAATATAAATATATTTATTAAAATAAAATATGTATTTTTTACTCAAATAAAATATAGAACAATAATTTAGTATAAGATAGTATCACTATCATAGTATTACATTGTGTCCTCCCTTGTTTTAAGTATCAGGAAAAAAACATCAAGTTTTGCACGACTAATAGTAGGTGTTTGTATAATATCATTAATAGCACTAAAGTTTTAAGAAGGTAGTAAATTAGTTATGTTTGTTTTTTTAAGAAAAATTAATAAAATATAATTCATTTGGTTTGGTGTTGTTTTGATATTATTGTTCTTACAAAGTTTAAATCAAATTAAATCAATGAAGAACAAGTTGGTTTGATTAACTTTAATCAAATTGATATATTTTAAAATTTAAAATTTTAAAAAAAAAATCGTTATTTTTAAAATAATATATATTATATACATAAATACACAGCATATAAAAATATAATTTATAATAGAAAAATCTATTGGTAAAATATTTTTAAAAATTAAATAAAACTACTAATATAGTGGAATAAGAGAAATAAGATTTAACTAATTTAATTGAAATTTTTTAAATGAATTTCTAAAATATTTTATTGTTTAATTAGATATTCATCTTAAAGAAATGGTAATCAACAATACTTCATAAGTTCCAAAATCTAAGTAGAAAAACATTTTTTCCCCGAAAAGTTAAAAAATATCATCTTTTATCTTTATTAAAACGGAGTTGATCCCAAATTATATTAAATGTACTTTCTATATTTTTCTATTTATAATCAATAATCAATAAAAATTATTTTTATATTTTTCTATGGTATATTTTTTTAATGGAAAATACAAAGTCTTAATTAATCATAATAATATCAACTACAATCTTGTTTTGAGTTGTGGTATTTGATCACTTTAGTTTGCATCATGCCATTATTCTTTGGTATCTTTCATCAAGCTTCATCATCTTTTAACCATGGCTTGTTACATGTCTATTTGTTTGATGATCCATTTGGTTAAATGTCTTGTTTCATTCATGTTATATTTATGTTTTCATTCAAATTCATAGTCTATTGATTCTTAGTTCATGCCTAGTCCATGCCTTCATGTTTCATAATGCATTTTTGATCCATTGATTCTTGATTCATGATGCATTCATAGTCCATTTGTTCAAGTTCATAATGTATTCAAAGACCATGATTCCAAAATTATGATCCAAACATGAGTTTTAGTGGGAAAAGTTCTTATTTGAAAAATATAGCATTTTCACATTAATTAAAAAGAATCATTTTCATCAAAATTTTCCATTTCATTTATATATAATAATTTACCAACATTCATACAGAAATTTATAAGAAAAAAACTTGATTTTAACCTACAGTTGACTTTGCTCAACTGTTGACCTTTTGGCCAACAGTTGATCAAAGTCAACTCGTCTAATCCCTAAATCTAACCCTAACTTCTACTTTGAATCCTCATTTTTTCCATCTTCTCATTAGACTTTCATGATGAAAACACTTATTTATTCTTGACTCGAAGAACATTTATTTCTTCTTGTCAATCATGACAAGATTCATAACCAAATCTATAAGGTTTTTCGTCCTCAATCTTTTCCTTTTGAACATCTAGCATAGATAGCTTAGTTGCTTCTAATTTATTTTCCGATTCTAAGACCTTAGCTTCTAATTGTAAAAATATCTTTTCACGTGAAGCTAACTTCTTAAAAGCATTTAATGCCTCTCTATGAAGATTATCAAAAGCATCTTGTAATTGAGAATAAGCTAAATCACTAGTAAGCTCAATTTTAGAAAGACTTACATTTTTCTTCTTCCTTCCATTTTCCATACGACAAATTCGGGTGATTCTACACTCGAAGTATAACTTTCATCGTTTGAGGAATCACTTGCACTCTCAAAAGCAACATATGCTCTTCTAGACTTCTTGTCATGCCCTTTCTCCTCGTCTTTCTTAATTATGGGACATTTCGGTCTATAGTGGGGGCGAATAGATCAAAAGTTAAAATTTGAACCAAATTTGGTTTTGAAAAAGTTTATAGCTCGGAAGCCAGTTTCAAAAATTTCCCGGGTCAAAAATCGTCTAACCGAACCTACTATCAATAAACTCGGATATGCGTAGAGGTGTCAATGAAATGATAATAATCTACAAGTTAATCAACAAGAACTAATCACAAGTAGTTGAATACAATACAATAGGAAAAGTCTATCTCCAATAATAAAAACACACAAAAACTTAAGTCAAGCAATTTGTCAAACACTTAGTGTGAGATCAACAATATTTGGAATGTTATGTAGGGCTTGTTGTTCTTGGAAATCCAATCACAACCAAATGGTTTGTGAACTATACAACAACACAAAATTCAAAATGCATTCAAAATTATGATCCAAATAATGTTGATCAAATGATCAATGCAACCGACAATTTGCAAACTACAAAAATAAAAGCTATATATATATATATATATATATATATATATATATATATATATATATATATATATATATATATATATATATATATATATATATATATATATATATATATATATATATATATATATATATATATATATATATATATATATATATATATAGAGAGAGAGAGAGAGAGAGAGAGAGAGAGAGAGTACACAAGGATTTATTTAGCTAATTCCCCAATCGACCTCGCAATGAGCACGTCTGCCCTCAATTCAAATTCGAATTAAGATATTATATTATATCTTACTTTACAAAATGTGTATATACAAGAGATGAAGAAATTGAACTTTACAAATCCTAAGTTTGATGTTGACTCTACCACCTCTAAAACCCTTGTTCAAAGATTGATCAAGTAACCAATAATGCCTCTTCAATTCACATGTTCTTGCTACTTCCTTGCAAGACACTCTTGTCCCAAGACTTTCACCCGACTGAGTCAATCCCAAGCGCACACTTGTTGAAACCCAAGATTTGTCAACAGGATCCACCGTCTCACACTACTCCCTTGCAAGGCACCCCTTGTCCAAAGGCTTTCACTCGATCGGATCCGAATTGCACAATCTTGTCCAAAACCTTCAAACCTCACATGTTCTTGCTACTTCCTTGCAAGACACTCTTGTACCAAGACTTTCACCCGATTGAATCAATCCCAAACGCACACTTGTTGAAACCCAAGATTTATCAACATGATCCACCGTCTCACACTACTCCCTTGCAAGGCACCCCTTGTCCAAAGGCTTTCACTCGATCGGATCGGAATTACACAATCTTGTCCAAAATCTTCAAACCCTAAAAGATCTTGAAGGAAAATCCCAACTCGATTTTCTGATTTGAATTCCTTAAAGTTCTCAACCCAATAATCTCGTTACAACAAAACTAATTGGACATTATCAACCCTAATCTAGATGGCACCCAATAAAAAAATGATTATGTGTAGTTTGATTGTGTGTGTGCATAAATGGAGTTGAAGATGATGAGAATGCTTTGAAATCCTGGATTCATGTAGGTTTTACTCACTCTAGAAACCTTATTAGAGATTGATGCATGTATGAAGTATTTATATGCATGAGTGATCCAAGGCAAAAAGGAATGGAAATGACTTGAAAAAAAATATGATTTTTTAAAAATAAACATCAGATAGGTTGATCTATAAAGTCATATGTCGACATGTTCGATGCATAAGTCGATCTGTCTAAAGTCATGTGTCGACCTATGACTGCTATGTGCTCCCTATGTGTCGACTTGAAGAGTCGGCACATGAGACAGAAGCTACATGCTTTAATACTACAGCATATGTGTCGACCTATAAAATGCATGTGTCGACCTATAACCAATTTTTTTCATAAGTCGATATGTAATTGCATGTGTCGACCTGTAATGTTGTTTTTCACAAAAAAAATGATTTTTCATGCATGTTTGATGCATGCGACCTTTTCTAAGTTGTTTTCAAATACTTTTATGCTTTCTAATTTTAAGATGCACATAGAGAATACGAAGATATCGTCCAACATACATTAACGTTAAAGTATCCTAGTTTTAACATCATACAAAACACATATAACAGAAAATACACTCACATTTACCTTGGTTGGAACTCGTTTCCTTACAATTCAAGGGGATTAAGGCTAATGGTGTCTAAAACTCTTGTAAAACTATCATTATTTACATTGAACAAGATGTATAGGATTAAGTCTTCTTAATACTTGGGATAATTATCTATCTGGCTCGAATTCGAGAAGATCAAACAAAGCCATCATATTCTCCCATTCAATTATTTCTTCATGTGTTTGTAGTCCTTGCAAATCTCCATGAGGTGCTTCAAATACTTGCAAATTTTAATCAATAATTTAAAGGCTCAATGCATCTATCTCAGAGGCTTCAACTTCTTCAATATTATCCTTTCAAAATTTTAGATCCTTGCATATTCTAATTGAATAGGATTAAGTCTTCTTAATACTTGGGATAATTATCTATCTGGCTCGAATTCGAGAAGATCAAACAAAGCCATCATATTCTCCTATTCAATTATTTCTTCATGTGTTTGTAGTCCTTGCAAATCTCCATGAGGTGCTTCAAATACTTGCAAATTTTAATCAATAATTTAAAGGCTCAATGCATCTATCTCAGAGGCTTCAACTTCTTCAATATTGTCCTTTCAAAATTTTAGATCCTTGCATATTCTTATTGTGGACTTATTCCATTTTAGTTTTTTTTAAAAGAAAAACCTCGTCAAGAGCTTCTACCACAAAATGCAAGAATATATCCTGATTGCATAGATTTGATACTAAATAAATGATAAATTAACATTAGGAAGACTAATCCTAATTCTAAAGATAGAGACATGACTAGCAATTATGATTTTACTTATATCAACTTGGCATCTGAATTGCCAAACCAATCACACGTTGATAGCTCACCTAACCTATACTTAAATATCTGCAAGGAATTTTCCCTAATGTAAATCTCATTTTTAATTTAAGTTGAATTTGGTGATTAAAGATGAACAATTAGTACTACTATTAGTACTAATGTCAAAGAAAACAATAATACAATTAACGAAAAACAAAAGGAACTGGATCCCACGTACTATTAAGTTGCTAGCTATCAATTCATTAAACATTATTTAAGGTAATTGCGGGTATCAATGTTCTTCTTCTTCACATAGAAAATGACTGATCACATTCAAAAGCACTTTATGGCTTCATCCAGATTTCATTTCACATTAGAATGAATCAAATTTATTTTGGTCCCAACACATCACCGACCTCTCGGCATCACCTAGAGGATAATTGATTGATCATGCTTTTTCTTTTCTTTATTGTCATCTTTTAGCTGCGACCAGGGACACGTGTGCTACACAATGTAACACGTGCATATAACAGTGTTACATCAATTATTCACAATTCTTTTGGTTGAGTGAAAGACAAAAGTGATTCAAAATTTGTTTGGTGTGAATGTTTTTAGATTTATCATTCATTAATAACACTTATTAATAGACTCCGGATTACATCAATGCTTAGTAAATAAAAGCATTACAGAAAGTTATAAACCGTGAAGCAAGTAATTTGATTTTAACAAAATAGAGTGGTTGAACCTTAACAAATTCTTCCCTGAATTGATAATACAAAACACCAGTTTAACAATAAATTTCACATGTAAGTCTATGCCTAAATTTACAAAAAGGACTCCAAATTTAATGGGTTGGTCATACTATCATCAACTTTATCTTTTAGACGAGTAGTGGATAAGTTGGATCATTCATTCATTTGTCATGTTATACATAAAATTTGAATAAAAAATGAAGAGAACCTCCCATCTTCTCTTTCTTGAAGAGTGCTAGTTATTAGGCGTGACTGAACTTACTTCTTATTGATTGAAGATAACAAAGAGTAGAAATGTTATACTTAGAATTTCATTTTCTTTTTATTAATATTTAGAAATTTTAACTTTAAGAACTTATGATGTTGTATTTCTTTTACTCACTGTGAGCTAAACTCTTTATGTTGAACAATGTGAAGTTTGTACTGATCAAGCATTACACGTGTGTGTTCCCCTGCAAGGGCATGGAGACTCAAAGGCCTTAGTAGATGTATAACACGTTTCGATTGTGGGGGTTTGCTCACGACAGCGAGAAGCCTTGTACGGTGGTGTTTAAGCCTATTTAAGGGACCCAATGGCGTGAGGTGAGAGGCCCTGTTGGTGGTCGGCGCCACTAGGATTGTAGACAGACGGTTAGGTTGTTCGTGGTAATTAGTGTGGTTCTCTTCTAGTTGTGTAGAGTGTGCATGACTTAGAGTCTACCCTCTTTCCCTTTGAGGGGGGGGGGGTATATTTATACAGGTCTCTTTGAGCCTAGGTTTTTCACCCCTTTACGTGGCCTTAACCACTCCTCTCTTACTAGGGGGAGTTATTGACCATATATCTTCTAGAAGTTAGTGGAGACTCTCTCTTCCTTAACCCCCACGCCATGGATGTCTATGAGAGAGTCCCCTAGATTCCGCCTAGGCGGCACTTTTGTTCGGCGATGACGCCCTATTTTAGGACCCCTTACAGTTATAACACTACATAATCCCTCAAGCACGAGATCTTTTCTTAAGGGCGGAGTGTTTAAAACTCTTCTACCTTTCCTAGAGCGCGCCCCTCTCCCTACCGACGAACTTTTTAACTAAGGGCGACAACCCTCGCTAGGTGAGTCCTTCAGCGAGGGGCAAGTCCCTATGCGAAAGGCGCTTCTATTAGTAGCCGATTCTCTCAATAAAAGGGGCGTCTATTTTCCTCGACTCTCGCATGCTAAGTCAATTGCTAGGTGTCCCTCGTTCAACTAAGGGGTGTTAGTCATGGATATCAAGCAATCATAGTGTGGATGTTGTTGCTTTTATTTAATGCAATCAATGATGGTATGTTTTTTAAAATTTAAACATTAACGACACGTGTCAGTATCGTACCGAGTTTTATAAAACCCTGAGGGAACTCAGAGAGTTTGCTTATAAAAGGTTTTCTCTTTCACATTTCGTCTCATTTTCTACAATTTCGCTCGAATTATTTTCTCTTGTCACCATTGTGAAGCTTGCAACCTTTTCACGGGTATGAATTTCTTCATCTTTTCTAATTTCTTGTAATAGATTTTGAGGAGATTTGTTTGTGACGGGAATTCTATGCTAGAAGTACGGTTTATAGATTAGTAGTTCCTTTATGGTGGTTGTGAAAGTGGTGGTGACTTCTTTTTGTTCTACCGTTTTCCCAAGAAAAAATGTTTTCCTCCTCATTTGTTCCCCAAAGCGTTGGTGACTTTGCCTCCGCTTATACTTCTATGGAACAAATTTGTGTCTTTCGATCGAGAATGGATGTTTCCTCCTCGGAGGATGAAGGTCAGGTCATTTTGGGGACTTATCGGATAAGGTGTCTTCGTCAGTCTCCTTTGACCCTTCTTTGCCATACCTCTACTTTTATCTTCCTTTTATTAAGGATATGAGGGTCCTTTTCCCCCTTTCTACTTTTTTCACGGAGATTCCCAGAGTCTTCAATGTCGCTCCCTCTCAGTTTTTTCCGAACAATTGGGGTTATATTAGGGATTTCTAGATGGCTTGTGAGGGGTTGGACATTAACCATAATATGAGGGTCTTCTTTTCCTTTTTCCTTACCAAACCAACGAAAGGTAGCTAAGTGACTTTGACAATCGAAAAACAAAGGTCCTTTTTACCTCTCATTCCAACAACTATAAATATTGGAAAGACAAGTTCGCTCGGGTGAGGGGCGAAAGATTCCCTTAGGATGTTGGGGACTGATGGCGCCTCCCTCTTCCCGATATCTTGGACGAATGACCCAACGATAGTTACAAACTACAACTGGGCATTCCTATCACTTAAGGAGAGAATGACCATTTACTTCCTATGGTAATTCGAAGTTATGCACTCCAGAAAGTAATTAGTATGTGGCGGGGAGGTGGTGGACACCTTTCCACCTATATAGCTTCATGGATTTTTACTTTTCTTTCGTTTGCAGACCCTTGTATTCCTTTTATGACTTGTGAGTTTGTTTATGTAGACCAAATGACAAGGATCTAGGCCGAAGAGCGCAAGAAGATATAAGAGAAGATCAAGTCTACCGGTTCGGTCGTTGACAGTCCAAAAAGCCACCATGAAGGTTTCGTTCTTTGTGGACAAAATAAGGTAGTTGATTGATCACCATTTTCACTATGTTTTCATTACTTATCCGACAAGAAACCGAGGATTCTAGAATACTTTGTATGCATTATGTTACCTTTTAAGTTGTTTCACTTATGCAAGTTATTTAAGCATTTTATCAGTTTTTAGTTTTATTTTGTGTTTTTGGTATTTTATGCTTTGGTTGTTTGTGTTTATGCCCTCCAGGTCCACGTAGAAGATCCAACGGACTCAATGCGAGAAAATGAAAAGTCCAGGCATTCGAGGAAAGGAGATTTTTCAGTACAGGAGGCATGACACGGCCACCCATGTCACTTGACACGACCGTGTCAGGATGAAGGAAAAACAAACTGCAAGAGATGGCCAAGACAGGGGCCTGACACGACCACCCGTGTCAGCCCACTTGGGAGTGAAACAAAAGATGATGGCAAGATAGGAGACTGACACGGGCCGTGTTAGCCCACCTGGGAGTGAAAAGAGAATGGAATGGCAAGGCAGGGGCCTGACACGGCCGCCCGTGTCAGCCCATGCGCTAATTTTCTAATTTTTGGGCTTTTTACCTGGGTTTGAGCATCAATGACGTTTTGAGGATTTCCAACCATTACCAAAAGACTCTCACTATTTTAGGAGAGTTTCTACGAGAGGAGAAGACACTTTGGAACGAGGAGAAAACAGAGAATTGTCAGACGGTCGAGAATTACAAAGATCAAGGAATTCGAAGAGCGGAAGATTTTCATGAGCGGAAACGATTGAAGATCCAAGTCATCCAATTGCTTGTAATGTGTATTTTTCATCTTGAATCTCTTTTGAATAATATGAGTAGATAAACCCCCCAATTCTAGGGGGTGTCCCTGATTTAGATCTGTACTGACTTTGAGTTTACGATTTCATTTATAATATTATTTTTACGATAATCTTTTGATGTGTTTAATGCTTTCTCTTTCGGACCAATCGAGATTGTTGTATGGTTATCAATTAGGCTGGACCGTCATTGGTAAGTTTTCATAAGATTACTCTGCAGTAGATATCACCTAGGACTAGGGATACCCTGTATGAATCAGAGCATTCATGATCTAATAAGGCTTAATTTCACCGATAATTTCCTATGGACATAGAAATTAGGGTATAATGATTAAAGGTTTTCTCACCAAGGAGTTGGGAGAAAATACCCTTGAGAACTTGTAGTAATTGATATTTGTTGATGCAATAGTGACTCACAGTTGTTACAGGGATAAATTATACACCTCCCCTGACATTGTTCCTCTTCCCTTGCAAACCCTTATTTTACATTATTAATTTCTTTTACCTTTATTTTTATAATTTTGAATTTAAAAACCCCAACATTAGTTTTTGTTTAATTTAACAATGATTTTAACTCGATATTAACTTGCAGTCCTTGAGATCGACATTCGGGGAATTTCCCCTTTATTACTCCAACAGGCAAAATAGTACACTTGCTATTTTTCCGATCAAGTTTTTAGCGCCGTTATCGGGGATTGCCAAAATATAGAGTTTAATTTTAGTTCAATTAAAATTTTGTTGCTCTGTAATAAAATTATTTTTCTATCGTTTATATAATTTCATTCACTAATCTGTGTATGCGAGGAGAGCCCTCAGCTGAATTTCTTTTTGACACAGAAATCGAGAGAACCCTTCATTGGAGACACATAAATGTTAGATTGAATTCCAAAGAAGAAGTTCCCTCTGACCAATCAGATTCAGAAAAGAAACTATGGCTGACATACCTCCAGTTCCACCTCCGGAAAGACTCCTAGGTGGAGGAGGAGAACCCTTCACCGGACACACAAAAACGCTAGATTGAATTCCAAAGAAGAAGTTTCCTCTGACCATTCAGATTCAAAAAAAGAAACTATGGATGACATCCCTCCAGTTCCACCTCCTACACCTTCGGAAAGACTCCTAGGTGACTATGGAGGTGCAAATGCGTCGGGTGGTAGATTGACAATTGTCAACCAACCGGTGAATGTAACTAATTTTCAACTGCATCCTAGCATAATCAATCAACTTGAACGAAAATATTTCACCAGAAAGGTAAATGAGGATGCAAACAAATACTTGTAGAGATTCCTGACCATGAATACTGTAGCGGTAAATTGATGACCATCAAGCGATGGATAAGCTAGATGTCAATAAAACCAGAGTCGCCACCGTGCTTTTATTGTTTCCAAGGGAAAAGGTAAAAGTACGAACAAAACCCAAAAGATAAGAAGTTTTCAAATCAAAACTAATAAAATGCCAGAGATTACAGGTAAGGGGGTTGGTTACATAGAGGGAAGATGTTAGCACCCAAAGTGTCCTAGGTACTCCTAGGGAGCCCTTTTTGTGTGCATATGTGTTTTTGTACAAAATGATGTTTGCAATAAATAGAGTGGAGGGATGAGAAAATAATTCATTAATTATATTTTTGTGTTTGACAAGACCTTCGGACTTGTGCCTACGTACCAACATAAAAATGAAGGATCAAAACCTCGTAGTTCGTGGTATCAATTTCAAAGTGAGCGAGTTGCTTTTAACAAAATTTTAAGTTTAACATAGGCACAAGAGGCCTAAAAAAGGTTTGGATGAGTGTTAGTTATTTTTGGCTTTTGAAATTTTAAGTCAAGTATAGTTAAGTTCATTTACAAGTTTGTTTAAGAAAAAGAGTTTTAAAATGCAATGGCATAAGGCCAAAGTTTCTAATTTGCAATATGGTCAAAGTTTAGAAAATCACAAGCAAGGAAGATTTTAAAAGGAGGGAGAGATTTTGAAATTAAATAAATGGGGAGGAGATGAAGAGACTAATCCTAAGCACAAATTTAAAAGTTAAGGGTTGAAAAGATCTGACCAATGGGCTGCAATCCAATAGACAAGAATGTCATATAAAAACCCAAATTTCCCTTGGACTTTAGAATCAAGCAAAGTCAATACACAATTACCAAGATGAAGAGCAAGGCATCAAATAAAGATAGCCTCATCCAAGCTTAGCAACTCCATGATCTTCTTCAAAATTTCCCATGTATCAGATGACTTTAAAGATGAGCATTAGGCGCAGGTTCAAAATAACAGCTTCAATATGATCATGTTGCAGATGAACTCAAATGGATCTTCAATATTTGTATCAGGTGAAAGTTCACTTCACAAGCACTTGGTTTTCATGAAAGTTGGCATTGGCCAAGTCCTTTGCATAGGGAGTGTTGCCTAGTTCTAAGTCCAATGTATCAGATCAAATCCAACAGTCCACACAAGATGTCTTTTAGGATTTTTGTTCTTATTATGTACATTAAGGTCAAAAGACCACAAAAACAAACAAGTATATACAAACATAATATATTCACAAAGTATGGCTCAAGTGAGCAAAGTGAAAATGACATTAAAGTAAACAAATTGAATGGTATGAATAATGGCAAATGAATAAAGACTTGAAATTAAAGTGCATAAAAAGTAAATGGCTTGAAATTAAATTTTAGTTGTTAGTTGATTAGAAGTTAGTATTGTTTTTGCTTTGGTTTTGTTTAAGTCATTATTTGGAGAACACTCAACCCACTATTCACAAGCATGGATCCTTGAACCAAGACATCTTCCAAAGGAAGGAAAAAAGGCCAAGTTTCCACACAATACCATGAAAGAGGGGAGACTTACAATCTCACTTACTAGAATGTTATGCCTTTTGTGTCACAAATTTAGCGCTATGTTAAGCAATCGTAATTGGACTTATATAGAAGTCACAACTATTTGAGGCCGGACAATAGAGATTTTAGTGTTAATGCATGTTAGAGACATGGTACTATGAACCATGCTCCTAAAACATACCACACTTAAAAAATATGCAAAATAGTGGACCTAATCTCATCCATACTCATGTTGATTTTGCAATCAACTAGCCTTAGGATATAGAGATATCATAGGTACATGACATGAATGAACAGAGAGGGGGAATAAGATGAAGTGGGAGGGGAAATGGAATCAACACAAATTGGTCAAAGGAGGACTTTTACCAAATTAAGATCATTCATTCATTTTGGGAGATGAAATGTATATTTCATCAATCCCCTAAATCCAATGATCTTAACTTAACAAAGTCAAATAAACCTTGATAAAAGCCCAACAACACAAGTCAAACTTAACAAGTCAAAATTAGAAGCTCAACACAATTTATTTGGCATTTAAATAAATAAAATCAACTAAAATATGCATTAAATTAAATTAGGGTTTATCAAATTCCTAAAACCTCATCAAAACACCAAAGAAATGGCCATGAGATTTATCATAGGTCAAACAAGGTCAAAGGACCTTGGAGAAAAAATTTCATCATTTTTGGAAACTTAAAACTATTTTTAAACAATTAAAAATATTCACAAAATCAATTAAATCATGAAAAATATTAATAATGATCCAAAAAATAATTTTAATTCAGAAAATGAAAGATGAAATTATTTAAATTTTTTTGGTGAACTCTCATATTTTTTTGATCAATATTAAAATTAATATGAATTAATGAAAATAAAACAAATAAAGTGAAAATCAAATAATCAAAAAAATGTGGACCACTTGATCTCCCTCATTAATTGAGGTGGAAGATCAAGTGGTGACTAGCGCGCAATCCACGATGGATCTGAGTTAGCGCGCCACAACAATGGTAATTCAAACCAACGCTTAAGATTAAATCATTTCAAATGGATCATGTGGTCCTGATGACTGCCAACTCACCAACGGAGCTACAACTCCGGTCTCCTTCTCCGGTGAGCCTCACCGGACTGGTTCAGTCACAACCATCACCAAAATTAAAAATAAGGACATGATTTTAAAGTAAAAATGGCACCGAGCTCGAATCTGACCTCAATTCATCCTTACTCCAAGTATATTGAGAGATACAAGGAGTTAAAATTTGAGGTGCACGATCTGAGTTGCTTCGATTTGACCTCAAAGCAACTCAATCTTGTTGACTACATTGGCAGGACTTCAGACAACCAAAGATCCAATAAAATTATGGAGAATTGAGTGAGAATCGAAGAGATGAAATTTTCTGGAAAATACCTTCAATGCAGGTTTGAATTCGATTGTTCTTGCTCTTGCTTGTGCTTGATCTTGCTCAGAATTCTTGCAGGAGTAGAGTAGAATGATCAAAAGGCTTTTGATCCTTAGAGATTTGAATCTCAAAACAGTGAGATTCAAACTCAATTTCCAATGGAAATTATCAAGGTTGTCCTCTCAAATGGAAGGGTTTGAAGGTGTGGATTCAAAGCTGGCGTGCAGGGTTCCCAATTCTGAGTGTGGAGGGTTCTATTTATAGCCAATTCAATTGATATTTGCACACTTGAACATGGAATCCAAAAATAGAAATGTTAATGCATGGATGCATGGGCGTGTACAGGCCTATGAAATCATTCCTTCAGGTCTAAAATCATGTGTAAGCATTGTTGAAGTCATGTTAGAATGCTAGACAATTGTGCATGGAAGTGTGAAGTTCAATCTTACCAAATGATGATGCAATGTTCAAGCCATGCGCAACCCATTCAAATCTTGTCCAAAATGGATGAAATTTGACTTTTTTGGAAAGGTTAGGTCAAGAGGAACAACTTTTATGTTTAACACTTTTTCATTTGAAGCTTGTAGCATGATGCATTTTGAGGTGGAAGTTTGGAAAATTAAACATATAAAAAAAATTCTAAGTGTCAAGCCATATGTTTACTTATTCCACCTTGGCTAACGTTTTATGTGAGCTTCAAATGAGAAAGGTTCCTTCATGAAAGTTGTATCTCTCTCAAAGTAATTCAAAATGGTCATAAATTTTACCTCATTTGGATTTAATATGAAGGAGTTATGCATTTTTGAAGTTGAGGAAAATCACTTGTTCAATGGCATTGGTCCAAAATGACCTATAATGTATCCTCATATCACATGCACATAAAAGTTGAACTCGCTCTTCCTCCAAACATCAAAGTTGAATTAGACATCTTGAATTTGACTGTGCAACTTGTAAATATTTCATCTCATAAAAAATGAGCAAGTTATGGCCTTGGGAAGTTGACCTCCAAATTAGGGTTTAGACAAAATGACCTATAATCTTTCACCATAAAAAATGACCTTACAAGCAAAACTAGATCTTGACCCCAACATGAAAGTTATTTTTAATGTAATTTAGAGTAACTTTTCTCTTGTAATCATTTTCATATGCCAAAAATGGTAGGAGATATGGTCTAAGGAACCCCAGTTTTGACGAGTTGAGTTCCTCTGGTCAACCACCATCAACCAACTTGCTAGCTTGCAATTATCTTGACTTTTAGGACCCATGGGAGATAATATATGCATAAGATGATGAAATTTGAAGTATCTCTTGAAATATTTGATCAGTTTTTGAAGAAGCTTATTGAAGAAGTTACACAAGATACCCAGATGAACTAGGGTTTCCAAGGCAAACCAATTCCAAACTCTTGATGATTTCTTGATCAAAATAACATGTGAAGATCATGGGGATCCATATATGATGCTTAGAGGCATTGTATATCATTCTTGATTGAGCTCTTAGCAATGAGGGTCTTAAACCCTAAATATGAGCCTAATAGATCAAATGTGAGCATGTGCCCTACCTACAAAAGAGTTAGACAAATGTAAAAGACATATTTTTGGCATTTTGGTTAGTAAATAATAAAATACAAAGCATGGTACAATCAAATGGTGCTTGGTGATCTCTCCCAATGCAAACCTAATGAATGAGGAGTAAGGAGGATGCCAAGGTTTGATCCCAATGCCAATGCATATGATGAGAATATCATGAGGGATCTTAGGGTCAAAATTGGGGTCTTACAAGTACTACTTTGAAAATTGATGGTCATACTAATGAAACAAAGAAGTTGAGAATGTTTCCGTTCACTTTAGCTGAAGAGATAGAAGAATGGTTCTATTCTCTCCCAGCAGGCAGTATTGCATCATGGGAAGAGATGGAAAATGCTTTCTTAAATGAGTATTTTCAAAAATCGGTATTTCTGAGAAAAAAGTATGAAATCTTGGACATCAAACAGAAGAATGACGAGTCTTTGGGAGATGCCTACAAAAGATTCAAAAGGGTCTTAGTAGCTTGCCCAACTCATAATATGGATCATACTGAATAAATACAGATGTTTGTTACTGGGCTAAAAATAAAGACAAAATAGTTGATTGATACAGTATCTGGTGGCTCAACAAATTTCTCAACAACCATCGGTATTAAAAAGATTATTGAAGCGATAGCTACCAATGAGCATCTAGAATTGTATGATAGATGTACTAGTAAACCTGATGGAGTGATTGATCTGAAGCTAGAAACTAATAAAATCCGGCTGGAAGATATAATAGCCGCTGAAGTGGAAAAGAAATTAAAAGCTATGAACATAGGTACCCAACGGGTAGCTCAAGTCCAACTTGCTCAGACCATCACTTGTGAAATCTGTAATGGACGACACCACACTATGTATTGCTTTGCCACCCCTCAACAAATTGAAGAGATAAATTTTTTGAAGCAGAATAACCCCTACTCCAACACTTACAATCCAGGTTGGAAGAATCATCCAAACTTCTCCTGGAAAGATCAGAGAGGAAATGTTCTACAACAGGGTCAAGGTCAATATCAAACTCAATATCAACAACAGCAACAATAACAAGCTCCAAAGAAAGCAGACTAGGAGATTGCCATTGAAAACATGGCCGCTCAAAATATGCAATTCAAAGAAGAGACTAGAAACAATCATAAGAACACCACCGCATCTCTAAAGAATCTTGAAGTTCAGCTAGGTCAGGTAGCACAACAAATAGCAAGTTCTCGAACACCAGGTTCCTTACCAAGTGAAACAATTCAAAATCCAAGAAATCATGTGTGACAATGAAAAGGAAAAGGGTTGCTAAAGATGAAAAAGTAATACCACATGGGAAGCCAACTGAAGAGAAAAATAAAAAGGATACTAAATCGATGATTAAGTTACCCTGCCCCCAGAGAGTGAAAAAGAAGTATCCAAGCGAGTCATACTTTGAGAAACTCATGACAATGTTCAAAAAGATAGAGGGTCAAATGTATTTGTTTGAAGCACTCAAGAGAATGCCCATGTACAAAAAAATTCATGGAAGAGGTAATGACCTAAAAGAAACCAACAACAGAAGAACCGGTAGCCTTGAAGGAAAAGTGTAGTGCAAATTCACTGGAGCAGAAAATTCCAAAGAAACAGAAGGATCCTGGAACGGTGACATTATCATGCACAATTAAAGAAAGAACTTTCAAAAAGATACTAATTGATTCTGGAGCTAGTGTGAGTCTGATGCCATTATCAATCTATCATAAGTTGGGTATTAAAAATGTTAGTGATACAAAGACAAATCTGAAGTTTGCGGATCACTCGAGAAAGGATGCATATGGTATAGCAGAAAATGTACTGTTGACAATAGAGAACTTGAGTTTTCCTGTTGATTTTGTGATCCTAGACTTACCTAAAGATGAAGAGACACCCATCATTCTTGGTCGACCTTTCATGTATACAAGTCGATGCAATCTCAACATGGACCAGGGCACGTTAACCTTAAAAGTTTACGATAAAGAAATAACGTTGAATGCTATTAAAGACCAGGAGCTAGAGGTAGAAAAAGAACATCACTATCAAGTAGAATTGATCAAGACAAAGGTGAGAAGGCAAAGTAACGTACCAATATCAAAGAAAGATACAAGAAGGCCTTCTCAAGTATCACCACCTCCATTAGCAACTCCAATTCCCATTTCCATTCCAAAAGCCATGAGAAAGAAAAGAAAGCGAAAACAAGGTAAAGATATGGAGGTTGGAAAGGACTTGTGGCACAAAGGAATTCATACCTCTGAAAAAGATGGCTTCTTAGTTTTGGAAAAGAAGTGCAACAAGGTGTGGAAGTTGAAGTACCCCCCATAACAAGGGTAATACAGTGTAAAGCTAATGACAATAAAGAGGTGCTGATTGGGAGGCAACCCAAGGATAATTGTAGCTTTATTATGATATGGCACTTTCCTCCCCAACCTCATAAGTAGGGCACTGTGAGTCACCCTCATTCTATCTTGTTCTAAAACATTGAGGTCAATGTTTAGTTCGAGTGTGGGGGAGGTTTAATTAAGCTTTTTGTTTTTTATTTTATTATTTTACATTTGGTTTGTTTTTACTGTTGGGTATCATTTGCATCATGTATTTCAGGTTCTTGGTGTTATTGTTGGATTAGGTATGACCATTAGTGGTAGTGGATGAAATGATCACTCCACTTACTGTTGCTTGTTGTGAATGATCTTCCCAAAAAGTTGATACTGCTGAAGAAAAGATCAGATGCAACGTCTCAAGCTCGACTAACGTAGGTTACCTGTGCATGCCGAGTTGAGTAAGAAGCCGCACCATAATAGAAGTACTGTGGATGCTGTCAAGCTTTACCTAACACAGTGAGTACATAAAAAGCAAAACACGTTTGTCATCATGAGCGATATTCATGTATGTCTTTATCACTCTAACTTTGCGTAGGTTCTCTGGGAATATCACTACATATATACACACACACTAAGGCACATTGTTTGAATAATAGCCCTGAGCCTTTCTAGCCATACCTTTAATATTATCCCTTGTTAACCCCGTTTGAGCCTGTACCCTTTGTTTGTATGTATAACCACATGAATGTAACCCGTTACCCAAACACTTCCTTACCATGTTCAGAGAAAATGTTAGGTTCTTTAAGCTATGTTAAAATTCTAAGTTTGGGGTAACCCCATAAGTATCTGAAAGTAAGGTGAGTGCAGAAAAAGATTAAGAAAAACGACCATCAAAACAAAAAAGAAATTCTCTGATGGTACGAGAAAAACACTCACTGAATGAGAAACACTCACTTGAAAAAAAAGAGAAGAGAAAATCAAAGAAAAAAAAGAACTGATCAATACAAACTGAAAAAAAAAGATTTGGAAATGAGATGTAGAACAAACACAATGAAAAGAATAATGACAATTACTCTGAACCCAAACCACTTATTTTCCCTTTTGCTTGTATTTACCCCATCATAACCCAAGCCTTGTTACAACCCAAAAGACCTCAAAAAGTGGGTGTTGTGTGTAGTTGATACGAAAGGAGAAACTATTCAAATTTATGAGTTGATATTTCATATGCTGAAATGTGAGCGTAAACACTTTAATCCGGAGAGACTTGGTGAGAGTGTGATATAAGCTAACAGGTCAAGCGGTACGTCAATATGGAAGTGCAGCGGAAAACTCATGAGGAAAAGCAGGGACTACGAAAGGGAGAATGCAGGCGTTGGCGAAAGATCTTAGCAGTATTTTGGTAAGAGTTCAATTTTGGGAAGTGACAAACTTTGTCATGTAGAGCATTACTTGAGGACAAACAATGAGCTAAGTTTGGGGTTATGATCGGTCACCATTTTCACTATGTTTTCATTACTTATCCGACAAGAAACCGAGGATTCTGGAATACTTTGTGCGCATTATGGTACCTTTTAAGTTAGTTTTAGTTCTGCAAGTTATTTAGGCATTTTATCAGTTTTTAGTTTTATTTTGTGTTTTTGGGATTTTATGCTTTGGTTGTCTGTGTTTATGCTCTCTAGGTCCACGTAGAAGATCCAACAGACTCAATGCGAGAAAGTGGAAAGTTCAGACGTTCGAGGAAAGGATATTTTTCAATACAAGAGGCATGACATGTCCATCCGTGTCACTTGGCACGACCGTGTCAGGATGAGGGAAAAACAAATTGCAAGAGATGGCCAAGATAGGGGCCTGACACGGCCACCCGTGTCAGCCCACCTGGGAGTGAAACAAAAGATGATGGCAAGACAAGGGCCTGGCACGTCTGCCCGTGTCAGCTGATACGGGCCATTTCATCCCACCTGGGAGTGAAAATAGAATGGAATGGCAAGGCAGGGGCCTGATACGGTCACCCATGTCAAATGACATGGCCGTGTCAGCCCAGGCACTAATTTTCCAATTTTTGGGCATTTTACCCGGGCTTGAGCAGCAAGGACGTTTTGGGGATTTCCAACCATTTCCAAGGGATTTTCACTATTTTATGAGAGTTTCTACGAGAGGAGAAGACACCTTTGGAACGAGGAGAACACAAAGAATTGTCAGACGATCGAGAACTACAAAGATCAAGGAATTCGGAGAGCAAAAGATTTTCATGAGCGGAAGCAATTGAAGATCCTAGTCATCCAATTACTTGTAATGTGTATTTTTTTATCTTGAATCTGTTTTGAACAATATGAGTGCTAAACCCCCCAATGCTAGGGAAGTGTCCCTGATTTAGATTTGTAATGACTTTGAGTTTACGATTGTATTTATAATATTGTTTTTACGGTAATCTTTTGATGTGTTTAATGCTTTCTCTTTCGGGCCAATCGAGATTGTTGTATGGTTATCAATTAGGCTGGACCTCTATTGGTAAGGTTTTCGTAAGATTACTCTTCAATAGATATCACCTAGGACTAGGGTACCCTATATGAATCAGAGCATTCTTGATATAATAAGGCTTAATTTCACCGATAATTTCCTATGGACATATAAATTAGGGTAGAATGATTAAAGGTTTTCTCACCAAGGAGTTGGGAGAAAATACCCTTGAGAACTGGTAGTAATTGATATTTGTTGATGCAATAATGACTCAGATTTGTTACATGGACAAATTATACACCTTCCCTGACATTGTTCCTCTTCCCTTGCAAACCCTTATTTTACAGTATTACTTTCTTTTACCTTTATTTTTATAATTTGGAATTTAAAAACCCCACATTAGTTTTTGTTTAATTGAACAATAATTTTAACTCGATATTAACTTGCAATCCTTGAGATCAACATTCGGGGAATTTCCCCTTTCTTACTACAACAGGCAAAATAGTACACTTGTTATTTTTCCGATCAGTAGTTGAGGCACCGATTCCAGAGTCTCCAGATGCTATGGCCGAAGGCTATAAGATGGATCTACCTTTGTTGCTGGCCAAAAGACAGGGTCTACTAGAGGTAAAATGCCTATGTCCTAGTGGAACGATGTGAGCCCCGATATCCTCCAATTTAAGCGCTCATACCTCCTTTTTACAAGGAGTTTCATGCTGAGTATCAGGCCCTTTGCTCACAAACTTCCTTAGTCATCATGAACATGAAGGATTCTCTTTTACAGAGGGCTCTAATGCTTCGGGATGTCAAACATGGAAGGTATGACAAGGTTGCTTCTGAACTAGACGCAAGGCTCTAAGAGCGGATGAAGACGTATAATAAAATCCAAAGGCTATTACAATCTCTCCATATGGATGAGGAGAAATGGGGAAAAAGGTTAGAGGATGTTGAGGCCAAGTCTAGAGAGATATCTGTTGAGAAAAAAATATTTACATGACTCTTTGGATGCTCTTCTCCTTTTCCATAAGGATTTAGAGAAAGAGGTATTGAAGTTGGCCGAAGAGGTGATGTCTGCTGCTAGCGTATATTTTGAGTGTGCCAAGGAGCAGGTCCTTTTTTTGTTGTCTTTTGTTCCTCCTTTTGTTGTATTTCTCTTGACCTATTTGGGGGCTTTTGTAACCACTTTAAACAGCGGCGTCCCTTTAGGGGTGCCTTTTTATGTTTAAATACTTTAACTATCAATTATTTTATTACTTTGCCTTAGTTTTTAAGATGCTTCATTGCTATGGTCACCTTTAGGGGTGACAATGATCTCCTTTCGAGGGGATCCATTATTTTTGATCGCCTAAATGGGCGGAAAGGATACCATCTTTGGGGTCCAGCACCTGCAATCACCTATATGGGTGACAATTATACCTTTTTGGAGATCCAACACATGTAATCGCCTCCATGGGCGGAAATGATCAAATCTTAGGGATCCAACATATATAATTGCCTCCATGGGCGGCTAGGACCCCATCTTGGGGATTCTGCATGGTTGATTGCCTCAATGTGTGGCAAGAATCCTATATGTAGGATCCAACACATTTAATCACCTCCATGGGCCGCAAGGACCTCATCTTGAGGATCCACCACATGTAATTGCCTTCATGGGTGGCAAGGATCCCATCTTGGGGGGGGGGGTCCAACAGGGTTAATCACCTAAATAGGGGACAATGATCCCATCTTGGGGATCCAACATATCTAATCGCCTCTATGGGCAGAAAGGATCCCATCTTGGGGATCCATAAAGGTTGATCACCTTAATGGGCAAAAAGTATCCCATCTTGGGGATCCAACACATATGTTCGCCTCCATGGGTGACAAGGATCCCATCTTGGGGATCCAACACGATTGATTGCATCAATGAGCGGTTAAGATCACATTTTAGGGATCTAGCACATTTAATCGCCTCCATGGGCGATAGAGATCCCATATTTGGGATCCAACATGGTCGATTGCCTCAATGGGCAGCAAGGGTCCCATCTTGAGGATCCATCACATGTAATCTCCTCCATGGGAGTCTTTCTTATGAGCTTGAGTTTCTTGAAAAGATATAGAGTAACCACTAGATATAGATAAATAAAAATGAGGTGCCTCTTTAAAAACCCTCGCCCATGGAAAACGCAGAGGGAAAAAAAGTGCACCTCGACAAACAACTTGTTCTTACAATCAGCAGGGTTTTAATACTCGCCTATGAAAAATTGTCAAATTAAGTGAACAAGTAACAAAATAAAATGACTACACCAATGACTATAGGATAAATAGGGCATTCCCTTCTGATCTCAAACTTTGTCATCCCCTAATGTTGGATAAGAAGCTTCCTTGCTCTCGTCCACCTCTTTGGGCGGCGTTGTCCCATAGTTGGCCTTATTTATTTTAGCGCTAGGAAAACACGCCCTCTTTAACTTGTGGATTTTTTCATAACACTTTTTAGCGATCTCCTGATCTCCTCAGACAACCCCTACTCGCCCATTGGGGAGTGGACACTTCATGCATAAATACGAAGTAGATAAAGCAGTTTCCAGTCGGTTAAAGGCTAGTCGCCTCATAATCATATTATAAGAAGAGGGGGTCAATGAAGAGATACTTAAATTTTATTTTTTGGCTTAGCCTTGTTATCTAAACATGATTTTCAGGGTTAGGTACCCTTTTACTTGCACTTGTTCTCTTGAAAATATGACTAGTGATCCTCTGAAAGGCTTAAGATCTCCAGGGTCAAGATGCAGTCACTCGAAGGCGTCCCAATACAGTATGTCGGCGGAGCTTCTTTGAATCACCAGAACCCTTTTAATCTCCAATTCTTTGCATTTTATTGAGATGACCATGGGGTCATCATTGTGAGGATGAATTTCAGATGTGTCTTTCTCTGAGAAGGCAATCATGGCATCAGGTGTATCCACAGTCTATATCTCGAGGAGATTATCTATGTTCAAGATTCTATGAGCATACCTTTTATGGGCGGAGCTGGTTTCGCCACCTCCAGTAAATCCTCCCACTATGGCATTGAGCGTGTTTCATGTCGCTTTGCTACCCACGCCATGTGACGTCTCTTTGATTTTGTTTGACCTGGGGCTTCCGACACTTTCTCGGCCGCGTGAGCTAGGTCTCTTCACTGGGTTGGAGGAGAGTCCTATCACATATTTATTAAGGTGTCCCTCTTGTATCATCTTTTATATTTCCTTCTAAATATGGTAGAAATCCTCGATATGATGTTCCTTGAATCTACGGAATTTGCACCATTTTCCTGGTTCAAGTCCCATTACTCCAGCCTTTAGAGTAGACGGTGTAAGGATGTTATACATGTGGAACACCTTACTCCATATCTGCTCTCGACGAGTATTAAGAGGAGTGCAACTTTTTTTTTGTATTTCCCAATCTTTTAAACATGGTATTGTCCTTTATAGGCGAGGCGTAATTGTTTTTCCTCTGAGGGTGCGAACCATCAATGCTTGATACGTGATCCTTGACATCGTGAGATTTATTTTTGGCGTTGCTTTCCTTGTCTTTGATGTAACACTTCACCCTGGTGACCACCTCTGCCAATGTCAGTGTCGACTTTTGGGTGACGGAATCGTTGAATTGCCATGCCTTAAGTCCATTTTGGAATGTCGCCACGAACATTTATTGGTTCGGAGGGATGACCCTGGTAGTCCCTTCGTTGATTCCAATGGACCCTATAAAATGTTAAATAGATTGGTGGTTGACATATTTCTATGGCGACTAGTAGTGAAATGGTGTACTGACTTTCTTACCAGTTCCTGATAGCTATTAATGGAGGCGCGGGGAATACTCATGTACCATATGAGAGAGACGTCTCTGAAAGTGCCTGACAACAACTTGTATTTCATAAATTTTAACGCTCTTATGATGGCCATCTAGGTGTTGATGGAGCGAACATGCTCTTAAAGATTTCTACATCCGTCAAACAAGGCCAAGGTGGGAGGTTGAAACCTTCAGGAACAGACGCCCCCGTATTTCGTGGGAGAGTGGTTGAGGATCTAGAAATTCCACCTATTCTAGGGGATTGACCTTATAATGGCGTTGTATGATATTTTGCACGTCGTCTTCCAATGTTTGATTATGGAATTGTAGTTCTTCCATGGCAGCGCGTATCTCCGCCATGGCATCAGTGTCACCACTACTGCCGGTGCCTTTTGGCGTAGGGGATGGAGATATCCTAGAAACCATAGTTGAGGGTGGTTAGATGTAGGAATGAAGGGTAACAGAGGCCCCCACGATGTGTGTCATTTTACTGGTCAAAAAGTATAGTTATGTGTGTTCCCTCTGTAAGGTAAGTGAGACTCGGAGGCCTTTGTAGTTGTATAACAGGTTTCACTCGTGAGGGCTTGCTCATGGAAGAGAGAAGCCATGTACGATGGTTTTTTAGTCTATTTAAGGGACCTATTCACGTGAGGTAAATGGCCTTGTTGGTGGATGGCACTACTTATGACACTGAAATTCACCGTATTTTCGACTCCGATTTCGCATGCATTTTAGTTGTTTTATTGTTATTTTGTTATGTTATTACTATGTTTTTCTTTGTTTTCAGGTTTTCAGTCTAATCGGAGCCCCGATCGAGAAAAGGAGCGAAAATGAGCTAAAAAGCCAAAAAATCAGCATTTTACACTTGTGGCTCCCACTATGGCGGGCGCCATGGGTCCAACTATGACGTGTCCCAGTTTCAACCTCTCCTCAACTGCCACGTCTCCCACGATCTCCACTTGGGCGCTGCAATTTCGTCCTGTGGCGGGCGTCATGATGTTATGGCGGGCGCCACAAGAACAAAATGGTTCCCGCCCATTTTCAAACTTAGGGGCATCCTTGTAATTTCCATGTTTTTTTCTTGCCTATAAATAGGGCCTTGATTTCATTTGTTTCTTCATCCAAACTTAGTTACAACTAGGCATATATCAGTATTGTGTAAAGGTGGTAATCGCTTTACATCGGAGTATTGCCACACTGTGTAATCGAGTCTGTAATCGAGTTTGGAGCACTTTGGAAGGAAGTTTAATCCTGCCGCCATTTTCATTTCTGTTCCGCACTTTATTCGACCCTCCGATTGGAGCAGGTTTTATTGCTTTACCTTTGTCTACTTTATTTTCCCGCATTGTCTTTATTTTGTTTACTTTCCCGCACTGCCTTTATTTTGTTTACTTTCCCGCACTCGCACTTTACTTTGTTTATTTTTCGCACTGCACTACTTTCCTTTATTTCTTGCACCGCACTACTTTTATTTACTTTCCTGCACCCGCACTACTTTAACTTATTTTCCGCACTCGCACTACTTTTATTTACCTTCCTGCACTCGCACTTATTGCCTTTTTTTTAAAAAGTCTTTTATTTATCCATTTTTATGATAAAAATTAAAATGCATTTTTACTTTACCATGTCTGGCTAAACCTATAAAGGTTAGAATGTAAGGATCGTAATTGAACCGATAATCTGTACAATTGTTCGTAGAAACACTTAAAGGCTATTTTGACTTTCAACTTAAGTTTTCTCGCACTTAATTTCCGTTGGGTAAGATCGAAAGTCGTCCGACGTCTGTTTAAACTTAGTTATTTTTAACTATTCCAAATACAGCGAAAGCGCTTTGTTTAGTTCATTAGGAGTTTTTAACTTAAAAAGAAAAGTGATTTTAAAACTATTTTCGGCCGCCTTTATAAGTTTAGAGTCTGGTTCGTGAGAACCTCTTTTGGTTAAGAAATCCAGGTCAAAATAATTTTCAACTTAGTCAAGACACTATATTTCTTAAAAATAGGTTTACTACTCTAACGCAATGCACGCCTTTTTATAAGTGACAATAAGAGGGTTTGATTAGGGATTACAACTTGGTTCTGAATACGCGAAAGCGACAATTCCCGTTAAATTGGTTCTTTTCAAAGTAGGAAACACTGCCCATAAGTAATTCTATTAGCAAGTACTTGGATTATTAATTGATTATGTGAATTATATTCGAACCTGTCTTTATTAATTGAATTGAATTTAATACTTTATTTTTCATCGTGCACTCTTAAAAACCCTGTTTCGATTACCTTAGATAAACACCGTAACAATAGATAACGATAGATTGACATTTGGACTCTGTGGATTCGACAATCTTTTTTATTACTCTGACGCGTTCGTATACTTGCGAAAAACACGCATCAAGTTTTTGGCGCCGTTGCCGGGGACCAATTTCGTCAAATTTCATACCCTGTTGTTATATCGTTTAGACTTAGGTTGTTACCTACCAGTCAATGCGAAGGACTCGTAGCACCAGAAGCTTAGTAGATCCTCTGGCGGAACCTGAACGTTACGCTCGCGCATGTTTAGTTTTCCATAGAATTAGGAGAGCTATGGCCGAAGATCAAAATCAAAGACCTCTTAAGGATTTCGCCCAACCATCCACCGAAGAACCTAGTTCTAGTATAGTAAACCCAACCATCCCAGCTAATAATTTCGAACTTAAACCCTCCCTGTTGCAACTAGTGCAACATAGACAATTCGCAGATCTTGCTACTGAGAACCCAAACCAACATTTAAAAATCTTTCTCCAATTAGCAGACACTTTTAAAACCAATGGAGCTTCTCCTGTGGTAATCTGTTTAAGATTATTCGCTTTCTCCCTCAGAGATAAAACCCTATCATGGTTAGATTCCCTTCCACCCAATTCCATCATAACTTGGGAAAACCTTAGAAAAGTATTCCTTGCTAGATACTTTCCCCCAAGTAAGACCGCCGTTCTTCGAAACCAAATAACCAGATTTACCCAGAATCAAGGAGAATCGCTGTTTGAAGCTTGGGAGAGATATAAAGAGCTGTTAAGAGCATGCCCATATCATGGTTTAGAAAATTGGTTATTCATTCAAACCTTCTATAATGGACTTCACTATAACACTAAGATGACCATCGATGCTGCCGCAGGTGGTGCACTGATGAACAAACCTTACCCTGAAGCTAGTGCCCTTATCGAAGATATGGCTAAAATCCATCAATCATGGGGAGTTGACCGAGCGACAATTGAGAAGAAGGAAGCCCAAGGAGGAGTACACGAGTTAAGCTCTATACACATGATGCAAGCTAAAATGGACGCGTTATCCCTCAAGGTTGAGCATATGTGTATAAACCTGAATACTGCAGTTGCAGTTCCGTTGGATTGTGAGATATGTGGAACCAAAGGACACCAATCTGCAGAATGCAGTCTCTTAAACGAAACCAACTATGAGCAAGGGAACTACGCCCAAGGGAACCCATATTCGAATACCTACAACCCTGGATGGAGGAATCACCCAAACTTTTCCTATAAGAACAATAACCCTATCCAAAATACTGCACCTCCGAGACAACCAGGTTACCAAGCCCCAAGACCAAATCAACCTATGCAACCTGTGCCACCAAAGCCGAGCCTTGAGAAAATTGTGGAAAATTTTATCACTGCTCAAACCCAACAAAACAAAGAGTTCATGAACCAAAACATTCACGTTAATGAACTGATTACCCAGTTAGGAACCAAGGTTGACCAAATAGTTACTCACAATAAGATGCTTGAAACCCATATCTCTCAGGTAGCCTTAAACTAAGCCCTCCAGACTACACCTGGAGGACAGTTCCCTGGACAACCTCAACAGAATCCGAGAGGACAAGCCAATGCCATTACCCTACAAAGTGGGACCGTTTATGATGAGCCATTTAACCCAAGATTGAGTGAACCCAAAACTTCTAAGGAATATACCGAACCCACAGACGAAGTGAAGGAACCAGAGGAATCTGAAAAATAGGAAGGTCAATAAAAAGGAGAAGAACCTAAAGACAAAACTTATGTACCACCCCCACCATACAAACCACCGATACCATATCCACAAAGACTCAAACAGACCCAGATCAATAACCAGTATCCAAAATTCATTAAGGTTATAGAAAAACTTCACATAGAAATCCCTTTCATAGAAGCCATCACCCAAATACCTTCTTATGCAAAGTTTCTCAAAGACATCCTTACCAACAAACGTAGACTCGACGATCCGAAGCCCTTGGAATGCAATTCTATTTCCGAGAATAAGTTAGCCAAAAAAGATAAAGATCCTGGAAATTTCTCCATTCCTTGTATTTTGGGAAGTCATGTCATTGAAAAAGATTTTCTAGACTTAGGAGCTAGTGTGAGCTTAATGCCTTTAGTAGTTTGTGAGAGGTTAAACTTAGGAGAATTACAACCTACTAAGATGTCACTTCAATTAGCCGATAGATCTGTTAAGTATCCGATAGGCATATTAGAAGATGTCCCTGTTAGGATAGGTCAGTTATTTATCCCTACTGATTTTGTTGTCATGGACATTAAAGAGGATGATAATATACCAATCCTTCTAGGTAGACCATTCTTATCAACTACAGGAGCCATAATAGATGTCAAGAGAGGAAAGTTGACCTTTGAGGTAGGTGACGAGAAGATAGAATTTATACTTTCAAAATTTCTTATGGCACCTGTGATGGGAGACGCATGTTATGCCATAGATATCATTGATGAATGCGTTAGGGAAATAGAACAAGAAGAAATCATAAAAATAATTAAGTTGCCATCAACTCTCATACTAGAAGATGATAACTTTAGGAAGCCCTACATCGATGATAACCTTTACGAATGTTTATCCTTTACCCCAGATCCTATGCCATGTCCTAAGAAACCAACCTTAGAACTTAAGGAACTGCCTAAGAACCTGAGATATGAGTTTCTTGATGAAGAGATAAATCGTCCAGTTATAGTCAGTGCTACTTTGAGCCAAAAGGAAACATACCAACTCTTAGATGTTTTACGAAGATATCCCTCAGCCTTAGGATATAATATCTCTGATCTGAAAGGTATAAGCCCATCTGTATGCATGCATCAGATTTTGCTCGAAGAAGATTCAAAGCCCTCTAGAGAACATCGGAGAAGAATAAACCCTACAATGAGTGATGTTGTTAAAAGAGAAGTTCTTAAGTTACTTGAGGTAGGTATAATCTATCAGATCTCGGATAGTAAGTGGGTGAGCCCTGTGCATGTAATACCTAAAAAGGGAGGCATTACAGTAGTGCAAAACGATAAAGGCGAATATGTAACAAAACAGATAGAAGGAGGATGATGGATGTGCATAGACTACAGAAAGTTAAATAAAGCAACCAAGAAGGATCATTTCCCTTTACCATTTATAGACCAGATGTTGGAGCGTCTAGCCAGACACTCTTACTTTTGCTATCTAGATGGATACTCTGGATTCTTCCAAATACCTATACACCCCGAAGATCAAGAGAAAACTACCTTTACATGCCCTTATGGAACTTTTGCCTACAGACGAATGTCGTTTGAACTCTGTAATGCCCCAGCTACTTTCCAACGTTGCATGATGTCAATCTTTGCAGATTACCTAGATAGTATCATGGAAGTATTTATGGATGATTTCTTAGTTTGCGGATTTGATTTCCAAAATTGTCTTGCTAACCTTGAGAAAATCCTGGAGAGATGCGTGGAGGTGAACCTTGTGCTAAACTGGGAAAAGTGTCATTTCATGGTCACTGAAGGGATTGTCTTAGGATATATAGTTTCCAAAAAAGGTATTGAGCTAGATAGAGCTAAGATAGAAGTCATAGAGAATCTAAAACCACCCAAAACTATCAGAGAAGTCCGAAGTTTCCTTGGACATGCTGGATTCTACCGGCGTTTTATCAAAGACTTCTCTAAAATAACTAAACCTTTAACTGGCCTTTTAATGAAAGATGCTGAATTCATTTTCGATAAAAAATGTAATGAAGTATTTAATCTTTTAAAGCAAGCGTTGATTTCAGCACCCATTATGCAACCCCCTGATTGGTCAGAACCTTTTGAGATAATGTGTGACGCTAGTGATTATGCCGTTGGAGCCGTTCTAGGACAAAGGAAAGATAAAGAATTACATGTGATTTATTATGCCAATAGAATCCTAGACGTCATCCAACTTAACTACGCAACAACTGAAAAGGGACTACTAGCTGTAGTTTTTGCTATAGACAAATTTAGATCTTATCTAGTAGGAGCCAAAATTATAGTTTACACTGATCATGCTGCCATTCGTTACCTATTAAGTAAAAAAGATGCCAAGCCCAGGTTACTCCGATGGATTCTGTTACTACAAGAGTTTGATTTAGATATCCGATATAAAAAAGGCATTGAAAATGTAGTAGCTGATCACCTTTCTAGGCTAGAACACCTGAAACCAGACTTCGTACCCATAAATGATGATTTTGCCTATGATAGACTGATAGCTAAACTAGAAGCCATTGAAGACGATAGCCTAGGCCCTCATGAGCACTTCCAAAAATCCTTAGTTGTAAGTAACGTGCCATGGTATGCAGACTTTGTTAATTATCTAGCTGTTGATATCATACCCCCTGATCTTGACTACCACCGGAAGAAGTTCTTTAACGATGTAAGAATCTTTTATTGGGACGAACTGCTCATTTTCAAAAGGGGTAAAGACAGCATTTTTCGCCGTTGCGTTCTAGAAGAGGAGGTAAAAAGTATAATTGAGCATTGTCACTCTGCACCCTATGGTGGACATGCGAGCACCTCTAAGACATACGCCAAGATTCTTCAAGCTGGTCTGTTCTGGCCTACCATGTGGCGCGATGTCCATGCTTGCATTGTCAAATGTGATAGATGCCAACGCACGGGAAATATTTCAAGACGTGACGAAATGCCTCTAAGAAACATTCAAGAAGTAAAACTCTTCGACGTTTGGGGTATAGATTTCATGGGACCTTTCCCATCATCCTTAGGAAACAAGTATATCTTAGTAGTTGTGAACTATGTGTCTAAGTGGATTGAAGCTATAGCTGCACCCACAAACGACACTAGAGTGGTGATCAAGTTATTTAAAAACTTTATATTCCCCAGATTTGGAACACCCCGTTTAGTCATAAGCGATGGAGGATCTCACTTCATATCGAGAATATTTGATAAAATTTTAAGCAAATATGGAGTCAGGCATAGAGTAGCAACACCATACCACCCACAGACTAGTGGCCAAGTAGAAGTATCCAATAGGGAGATAAAACAAATTCTAGAAAACACTGTTTCTATATCTAGAAAAGACTGGTCTCAAAAGCTCCAAGAAGCATTATGGGCCTACAAAACCGCTTTCAAAACCCCTGTAGGAACAACTCCGTACCAACTAGTCTATAGAAAATCCTGTCATTTACCTTTTGAATTAGAGCATAAGGCCTATTGGGCCATTAAAACTTTGAATTTGGATTACCTGACCGCTGGTGAAAAACGTATCCTTGACATCCACAAACTAGAAGAACTTAGGAAATATGCCTACGAGAATGCCATAATATACAAAGAGAGAACCAAAGCTTGGCATGACAAAAGAATCGTGAAAAAAGATTTCAATATAGGCGACCATGTTCTCCTGTTCAATTCTAGGTTACGACTTTTCCCTGGGAAGCTGCGTTCAAGATGAACTGGCCCTTTCAAAGTATCTAAGATTCTGAGATCCGGAGCTGTAGAAATCAAGAATGAAACATGTAGTCCATTCATTGTATATGGGAAAAGATTGAAGCTCTATGAAGGAGGAGACATTCCAACAGACTACTCCAGCCACACTCGGATAGATCCACCAATTCCTATGACAGATGTATAAGTTCCGATCGTCAAGCTAACGACGTTAAACAAGCGCTGCTTGGGAGGCAACCCACAGTTTTCTTATCTTATTTTACTTTTTCTGCATTTATTTACTTTATTTTATTTTTACTCATATTCTCGTCAGGACTAAATATCATTTGCAACGTTTATGTTTTCATGATCCTTTTCCCTAACCTTTACAGGATGCAGAACTTTGATGACATACATGTGGCTTTTAGAGATGACGCCCAGAGGGAGCGTTACATAGTTCTCTACCAGCTCCCTATGGCACCTACACGCTATCCGGACAAGGATTGCATGGACTCCCTAGGCATTAAGCCGAGCATCAGATTCCTGTGCCACCAACTCCAATGGGATGAATTCGCTGATGACATGAACAACACCTACAGGAACTTGACTTTGGAGTTCCTTAGCTCGTTTGCTTATGATCCTTACTCCGGACCAGATGGACATGTTGTTTTCAGGCTATTCGGGACTGAGTACTCTTTCAGCCAGAAGGAGTTCGGTGACTTGTTAGGTTTTTAGACTACCCCCGACGCTATCCCTGAGACGCCGATGGGATACTTTCTGAGTAGGGAAGTGGAGAAATTCTGGAGCGATATCTCTGGTGGAGGGAGTCAGGATCCTTCCACTCAGTTGTCCCAGGTTATCCAAAACCCTGCTATGAGGTATTTCCATATGATACTGGCGCACTCTTTTCTTGGAAGACCAGATGCTGAGACTCTGCTGAGTGAGGAGGAGATTTTTTTGTTATTCTGTGCATCCCAGTCACGCCCTGTGGCATGTGGAAATTTTCTGCTGTGTGGCCTTAGCAGTGTTGCCTGATCATCCGAGGGAATTATTCATGTAGGAGGGATTGTCACGCAAATTGCCATTGCCTTAGGCCTGTCCCGCAAGCTGCTCAATCTCAGGACTTTCTGTGGCTATACTACTATGGATATTGATTTCTTCTTGGATAGAGGATCGATGAGGAGAGCCTATTTCAATCCCAAACAGTTCAGATTGTTGATTGATAGCGAGACGATACACTACTTTACACTGTCAGACCCGATGATGACCAGTGTTCATGACCCAGCTAACTGGAGTTATGCTTTGGAAGATCATGGAGAGACTGTTGAGGAGCCTAGATCCCCTCCTATTGTTGATTATACTCCTACACCGCTTTCACCCAGAATTACTGTGCTCTCTAATAATTTATCTTTGCAGCCCCCAGATGTCCGCACGTAGATTGCCGAGTGTCGCTGAGAGACTGCCAAGCTTAAGCAGGAGGTGGCTGACCTTACTTTACAGATTGAGCTATCCGATCTTACACATGCTACTGAGGCTGATTGTTTGTACCGAGAGATAGCAGAGCTTCGTCAGGAGATAGCCATACTTCGTGGATCCAGTCAGGTAGAGGAGCCCCCTGCTGTTTGAGCTTACTGTCTCGTTTACCTTTTCTTATTTATGCTTATTGTAAGACCCCAATTTTGTCCCTAAGATCCCTCATGGCATCATAACATTGCATTGCATAGCCTCAAGGATCATTGAGCATCTTGGCTTCCTTTCCCTTTGGGTAGGGATCTCTTGTAAGTGGTTTGATATCACCAAGCATGCTTGAATTGTATATCATTGCTTTTCTTATTTTATTTACTAACAAAAAGCACAAAAATATGTCACTAACATCTTTTGTTGTAGCTTAAGCAATCACCAGGTCAAGAGCTTCAAGAAGATCCTTTGTGCAAGAGATGAGGTATTTTCTTGGGATGAGGATCACATGCTTATTATAAGGATCTTACATGAGCTAGAGTTTCATTTTGAAGCAATTTCACCAAGTGGTAGAGGCTCAAGTTAATCAAGACCTTTCAAGGTCATCTGAGGACCAAAAGTCAATTGTGCAGTCAACTGAGGGCTATGAGGTGGGGAAATGAGTTGAGACACCTCAATCATGTTCAAATGGGGTCTATTCATCATTTTAAACATCCATCTTGAAGAGTCAAAGGTCATGGCAAAAGTTACTAAAAATGGAAAATGACCTATAATTCAAAGTTTCCAAATTTGGCAAGTTTTTGGTCCACATTCAACTTGACTTGTCAATGTTAAAGAAGTTTCAAATGGATTTTTGGTGAACATGAAAGTGGTAGATCTTTGTCCCCCCTTTTCAAAAAGTCCTAATTCATGTCCATATGATGAATGGTTGAGGAGTTATGGTCATTTGATCACAAGGTGTGCATGGAAATTCAAAATGGCATAACTTTTGATACAATGCTTCAAATTGGTTCATTCTTTTGGCAAAATGCTTCTCATGTTCAAGGCATCTCAAAATGACCTCATTTGGCTTAATTGTGCAAAGGAATCATGACCATGAATTCATTATTTCACACATGTGTAAATTGAAGAAAATATTCAACATTCATTTTTTGGCTTAAGTTACAAGCAAAATAACACTTCAAGCATGACCATTGGATGATTTTAAGTGGATTAGAAGCTCAGCATGGGAGGTTGCACGTGTATTATGGCCATGCTAGCTTAATGTGCATTTTTGAAATTTGCTTCAATACTCATTAATCATGATTAACCAATGGAAAAGAGGATTAGCATGGTCATTAGCAAGGCATATAAATAGTGAAACCCTAATCATAACTGCCATAACAGAACTTTTCAGATAAAAAATTCAAGAAACTCTCAAAAATTCTCTCACTTTGAATTCTCATTTTCTTCACACAAAGCTCAAAGATCTTTGCATATTCTTGTTCCTGGTGCTTCACTGATCAAGAATCATCATCTGTTTGGAGCAATTCAGTAAGGAATCGAGCAGTGCAAGAGCATGAACATGGCGATGGAAGTTGGAAATTGAGGTGGATTCAAGTGGTTTCAACTAATTCTTTTTGCACAAAGCTTCAACAGAAGTTCATAGGAGTGGATCTGGAGCTTCATAGCCTGTGAGATCGTGAATTCAGGAAGCTTCAATTCCAGGTGATGCAAATTTCATCCTCTCCTTTTGCTGTTTTTTGATCATAGATGTGTAGATCATGTTGTGTAGATCATGTACATGTGTTTAGAATTGAATTTGGTTGAGTATTAAGGATGTAGTGTTGATTGTAAGTTTAGATCTAGATTATGTTTGCCTTCGATCTGAAAAATCTATGAGGAATTAGGATGATCCATTTTCATATTTGGAATCTACATTGAAAGATGAATCGAATGATATAAGCCTTGTGGATTTCTTGAAAATCTCACGGCGGCGCCACCGCGCGTCTCGCCGGAGAAGACGACCGGAGTTGTAGCTCCGGCGTCTGCGTGTTTAGGGTTTCATCTGACTGTATTGCCATGTGTGCGCTTGCTTGGATGTTTGATTGGATGCAATTGCTTTGACCTGAGCCACGCACGCTTTGACTGATGAGTGACATGCTGACTGTTTTAATGAAACGGCGCGTTTCATTCATTTGAATGTGAGCCGTTGGATTGATTGCGCGCCAGATCATGTGGTGGTTGATTTTTCTGGTTTTATTTGAATCTTGCCTTTCCCTCCAATTTTCATGTGCATATTCCATTTATTTTGCTTGTTTTGTTAAATTCATAAAATATGCAAAAATGATCCAAATAAATCCCAATTTTTTTCACAGATTTGTATGGGTGTCTAATTTTTTATGATGCTGATTTCATGAATTGTTGATGTTTGGATTTTTATTTGTGAATTTTTGAATGAACATTGTGCTAATTTGACATAGTGTATTCAATGCATTGTGAAATTCTCTATGTTGAGCCATTTGATCCAATTTTTTGCGTGCTTGACATTCATACATAATATGAAGTTTTGAGCACTGGTTTGGAATTTTTCTCATATGTTATCATCATTTTTGACACATAGAGAAAAGTGTGACAATTTGTGTCACATTTTTGACATTGAATTGTTGCATTTTTGTTCACATAGCATTTGCATCTTTCTGGATTTGATCTTTTGCATATTGATTGTTCATGACATGAGGAACTTGTACAAAAATATCAAAGTCATTGCATGCATTTCTGATTTGATGTGAATTTTCTAAGTTGGAAGTTCATTTTATGCACATTTTTTGTCCTTGCATGACATAGATCATTTGAGATACTTGCTTATTGATTTGATGCTGGTCCTTTTGAGGACATTAGATGCATTGTTTGAATGTACATTGTGTAAAAGATTGGGTTCTGTTTTGGTCATTTGATTTGGTTTTGAATCTAGTCTTTACACTAGTGTTTTGTACATAAACTAACTTTGTCTTGTGTTTCAGGTTTGGACATTTAGCATTGATGGTTGATTTGTTCTCACTTTGTGAGATGCAAAATGAATTGAGTTCTGACTTATGTTTGTTTTGTAGGGTTTTAAGTGATGCGGTGAGCTCATGAGTTCATTTGAGTGCTTGGGCATTGTGCATTGAATTGTGTAACTGTTAGAGGGTTTGACTGTTTGTTTTCTGGTTGTATGACTGAAGTACTAATTGTTTAGTCTTTGTACAGGTACCTTAGTTGCTTGCTTGCTTTAGCTCTTGCTTGAGCCTTGGATTGTGGTTGATACACCACTCAGGTAGTTAGCTTCTTACTTCATGTAGTCTGAAGTCCTGTCACCTTTTTGGCAGGCATTTTGCTGGCAAGTCCTCCTTCAGAGGCTCTGTTTGTGTTTGTTTACAATTGTGCTCAAAGACCTCCAAGAAGAGGCATGTGATATTTGATAAGACCTCCAAGAGTTGAGGCAATTAACGGATAAAAGGGATTAGTAGCCAATCCCCAGTTATTTAGTGTGTCGTTCTTTATGCTCGCACTACGTGCTGATGCTTCTGAACATGTGCCCCAGATCTTTGTCCAGAGTCTGTCAAGTGGAATAGGGTCCCACTTTCTGGATCCCCACGCTTTCTTTGTCATGAGCTCACCCCGGCCAGAGTTAAGAGCATGAGGTCTCATCCTCATTACCATTTTGATCAGCTTCACCCTAACATTCAATGTTAGTGGTTAAGAGCTACAGATTACCCATTACAGTTTGGCTTGTTTGTCGAGGTTGACATGACCCCTCTTGACTAAAGCCCACCCATTGTTTGAGCCTCTTCTATGGATATAGGGTGTGATGTTCGTTTACTTGGAACTTTTGATGTGTGCGCTCTTGAACTAGGAGTTTCCATTTGAGCTTAATTGAAGGATCATTACCATGTTCATCTAAGTGGAAGATACAAGATACATTGAGGATCTCTTATGAGACTTGTTTGATTGCTTATGCTTTGTGCTTGCTTATTCCAAAAGATGGGATCTACTTGGATCATCAATATGATCTCAAGAGAGGAACTCCTAGTGTGGTTTCATTTCTTATCCCTCACCTTTTTGTTCCTTAGGATTTAACCCTTCTTCTTCTTCATTTCTCCACCCTAACCCAAGCCAAAACCCTTTTGTGCAAACATTTCACTTGTTTTCAACATTAGAAACCTAAGCCTTATGCTTTTGATTTTCAAACTTTCTTTTCATAACACTTATTTTGAATTGAATCTTTAAGTCAACTTTGACCATTTTGTATATACTTCTAATTGGTAAATATAACCCATTCAAATTTCTTTTGTGGTTCCAATGTCCACTTTCTTAATCAAATTTTCCATAACCTTTAGCTATTAGGTTTGAGTTATCCTTGTGGTAGATGTAATACTCACCTATATCCTTAGTGATGGACAATGAGTCTTCCATGCTTATTATAGGGTTAACCCCTCACTAGCATGTTGAAGCTATCCTCACATGGTGGATTTGTGGTTTTAGGTTGAGTTTTCTACCTTTGATAACAAAAGACCTTAAGGCTTTTGGACCAATCAATTCACCAATTTTTTTTGAGATTTTTACCCCGAACTACGAGGTTTTGATCCTAATCTTTTTATAAGAGGGTACGTAGGCAATGGGTTTATCCATCCAAACACAAAATGTAAATAACTTGTATATTCTCTTCTCATCTCTTCAATCATGTTTGCACAAATGAAATTTTCACAAAAACAATAACCTTCACAAGTATGAAAAGGGCTCCCTAGGAGTACCTAGGATGTTTTGGGTGCCTAACACCTTCCCATTGCATAACCAACCCCCTTACCCAGATCTCTGTTTCTTTTACTAGTTTTTGTTAAAACTATTAGGTTTTTGTTCGCTTTCTAACCATTCCTTTGGATAAATAGAAGTGCGGTGGAGACTCGACTTTGTATGATTTATCTTGGATTTAGTAAATATCTCCAATGGTAACGAATACCCCGCTACAGAAAAGTGGCGACTCCACTGGGGAGAAGCTCCCTAGTGGGTTTTGCCAACTTTTCATGCTTGTTGTATTATATGGTTTTGTGACATATTTTTGTGCAATTTGGGATTACTGTATTGTATGTAATGATTGAATTGCTTGATATATTAATTCCTTGTATGCTTGGTGATCTTTGTGAGATGAGTTCTATACCCGAACTCGAGTGCACCTAGGATAGGAGAATGGCGTAGTCTTGTTGACTTGTGTGGAGTTATTCCTTAGCAAGTTGACTTGCAAGTCCATTCACTTGGTGGAGGTCATGTTGGGATCAATAATGTCACACAAGTAAGTTGTGGTTAGACATTACTCTTTCCAATATAGACCTTAGAAGCCAAGGACCTTAGTTTACCAAGCCCATCTTGGCCTATTTTTAGGATGTAGTACGAAAGTCGTTCGAGTGTAAGATTTGATACGATTGTTACGCGATACTACACTCATAAGAGTCTCTCTTGAGAATATTTTTGGAATACGAGTAGTCATTTCTCCGATAATATCCGAAAGATGGGATGATGACTATGGGAACCTCTTGTAGAACATGTTTGGCAGGTTTAAACCCTAGTACACTCCCTTTGGGTGGTTCTTAACCGAGACTCCATGCTCGTGACTTGCAATAAACCCTTGATTCATGGTTGATCTATTCATACATCCTTAATATCAATGGAACTTGGGTGTTGATAAGGTGTAAACCATAATCCACCAAAATGGATGATTGGTATTAAGGATGATATGATCCATCCCATGACCTTTGTTTGGTGTACTTTGCTTGATCCTTGAGTGTGATTGTTGCATTCATGCATTCATGCACTCATTTGCATCCATATCATCAATAATAAAAGAAATTTTCAAGGAACTTAAGGGGTTTATTTGCAAAATTTTCAGACATGGAAAGACAAAGAAGGAATACAAAGAAGTACAGCTTCAGGCAACCAGATTTGAAAGAGTTAAGGAATCTGACATCCTATGTATTAGATCCCTTGGGTTTCAAGGCTCGCTTTGGGAAGCTTCTTCCTCTTCTGACTACTCAGGTGGATGAAGGGTTGATGAGTGTATTGGTGCAATTTTATGATCCCTTGTACCGTTGCTTCATGTTTCCGGACTTCCAGCTTTTGCCTACCCTTGAGGAGTATGCCTATCTCGTGGGTGTACCTATTCTAGACCAGCTGTCGTTCAGTGGCTTGGAGAGTATTCCTACTTCTCGAGAGTTAGCAGACATGTTGCACATAGATGAATCTCTGATTAGTGCTCATAGGACTACTAAAGGTGGAATTCAAGGTCTCCCTTCTGAGTTCCTCATTTCTCAAGCTACTGTTTATGGGAAGGCCATGAGTGAGGATGCCTTTGAAGCCATATTTGTACTTCTCATCTATGGGTTGGTATTGTTCCCTAACATCGACAAGTTTGTGGATGTGAACGCTATTAGGATCTTCTCTGCTCTTAATCCCGTTCCGACTCTGTTGGGTGATACCTATTTCTCTTTGCATATGAGGAATGCAAAGGGTGATGGTGCCATTGTGTGCTGTTTGCCTCTGTTGTATAAGTGGTTTATTTCTCACTTACCTCAGACGGTCGCCTTCAAGGAGAACAAGGGATGTCTACGGTGGTCCACGAGACTCATGTCTCTCACTAATGATGACATCTCTTGGTATAACCGTGTGTGTGATGGTGTGCAGATTATTGACTCTTGTGGTGAATTATCCAATGTACCTCTTCTTGGTACATGTGGTGGGATTAACTACAACCCTGTTTTAGCACGTCGTCAGCTTGGGTTCCCCCTAAAGGATAAACCTAATAACATTCTGTTAGAGGGTGTGTTCTTTCAGGAGGGTAAAGATCCCCAAGGCTTGAAGGGCAGAATGGTTCGCGCTTGGCGCAAGGTTCATAAGAAAGGAAGGAAGGAGTTGGGTCCTAAGAATTGCATTGCTTTGGAGCCTTACACTGCTTGGATAAGGAAGAGAGCATCTGAGTATCTCATGCCTTACGAGTATCCGAGACCTACACCTTTGGTTGTGGCTGGGCCTTCAACCCTCCCTAACCAAGGAGTAGAAGAGTTGAGAGACGAAGACCTATCACTGCCTGGATCCGTGAAAGGGAAGAGTTGCTTCAGCAGATTAAGGAGAAAGATGCTTTGATAGAGTTCCTCGAGCATCAGGTTATTGATGATCCTAATGATGCATGGACTTCTCTACTTCCCCAGTCTTCCAAGTTTTGGAAGAGGACGTATGACCGACTCGCCAAGGAAAAGGCAAATATGGAGGCAGCTTACGAGAGGGAGGTGAAGAGGCTTCCTGCATCCTATCTTCTTGTGTCCCGAGCTTTAGACGATTGTTTCTAGAGATCCATAGGATAATTATTTTCCTTTTCTCTTGTATATGATTGACAATGTTGTACTTTTTTCCCTGATGCTATTTGATGAGATATTTCCATATGTGATAAACAATTAATATTTCCAAAATTTGCAAATAAAACCCTAGAGTTCCTTTGAAATAAAAACAAATCATATGCACAAGCATTGCATGCATCATATGCATAAGCAGGTTTGGTTCCCGGCTTCTGGTCCTGTGGTCTAACTCTGTGCTTTTCATTTATTTTGAAGACAAGCTGACTCACCGGTACTACACTAGAGCCAACTCTTCCAGACTGATGGATCATCTAGAACAAGAGAACCGTGAACTCAAAGAAGAAGTCGCCAGACTGAGTGCTTTGATGGAATCATTCCTGGCTGCCCAGAGCCAGTCTTCTCCAACGCCTTCAACTCCTCCCCAGAGGACAGTCATCTCTGAGATTGTTTCCTCAATTGTGCCTGCAGCCAGTGCACATTTTGCTCCGACTGCCATGCCAACCGGGTTTCCGTGGGGGATGCCTCCCAATTTCATGCCTGAAGGCCCTGCTCCAACTTTTGCTTCCATGCCGGCATCTAGCCCGGTCCTTGTTGTTCCTCCTCCTGTCGTGCATACCATGCCTAGGGTAGACGACACCATCTATCATTCTGAGCCGTCTGAGGGCCCAGATGTCCATGAGAAGATGGATGCTATGAATGACCAATTTCTTGAGCTTCGCAAGGAATTGAAAACTCTTAGAGGAAAGGATCTCTTTGGCAAGTTTGCTGCCGAATTGTGCTTCGTTCCCAATGTGAAGATTCCTATAAAATTCAAGGTCCCTGACTTTGAAAAATACAAGGGGAACACCTGTCCTCTCAGCCACTTGGTCATGTATGCCAGGAAGATGTCACCTCAGACTGATAATGATCAGTTGCTCATCCATTACTTTCAGGACAGTCTGTCCGGTGCCGCTCTGTGCTGGTATATGGGGCTGGACAGTGCGAACATCCAATCCTTCAACGACCTTGGCGAGGCCTTCGTCAAGCAGTACAAGTATAATGTGGATATGGCTCCCGATAGGGATCAATTGAGGGCCATGTCCCAGAAGGACAAAGAAACATTCAAAGAGTATGCCCAGAGGTGGCGAGAGTTGGCAGCACAGATTGTGCCTCCGCTAGAAGAGAAGGAAATGACCAAGATTTTTCTGAAGACCTTGAGTTCATTCTATTACGAGCGGATGATTGCTAGTGCTCCTTCTGACTTCACCGAGATGGTGAACATGGGGATGCGTCTAGAAGAAGGGGTTAAAAAAGGACGTCTAACCAAGGAAGAAGGCTTTTCTGCCAAACGTTATGGGGCGTTTGCAAAGAAGAAAGATGGAGAGGCACATGTTGTGACCTCCCATGTGAAACCTAGAAGACCCTCTGTGAGGAGGAAGATTGTGCGTCCCGCCGGTAACCAGCATCAAGTGGCTCATATAGCACCTGTTTTCATAGACAATCAACAATATCAGCAAATAGCAACAATCAACAACCACCTCAGCAATATCAGCAACAGCACCGTCCGCAACAGCAGGCCTATCAGCCTCGAAACAGTAATCAAACCAGCACGAGTTACGAGAGGAAAAAAGTCACTTTTGATCCGATTCCGATGACATACGCAGAACTATATCCCTTTTTGATAGAGAGGAAGTTGATTACTCTGAGAGACCCACCAGCTATACCTGTTAACCTTCAGTGGTGGTATAAGCCTGAATTGCATTGTGTATACCACTCTGGTGCTCCCGGCCACGACGTGGAGAATTGTTATCCTTTGAAGACCAAGGTTCAAGACCTTGTGAGGTGTGGGATCCTGTGTTTTGAGGACGTAGGTCCTAATGTGAAGAAGAACCCATTGTCCGAGCATGGGAAATCTGTCAACATGGTCCAGGGCTGCCCTGGCAAGTACAAAGTCAAATATGTCAGTCATATTCGACAGTCTCTGGTCGAGTTGCACCGTTTGCTGTGTGACTACAGTCACTATGAACACGACCATGATAGATGCCGAATCTGCCCTGTTAGCCGATTGGGTTGTCGCCAGGTGCGCAAAGATCTTCAGGAAATGTTGGACGAAGGAGTTATCGAGATCCTTCAAAATAGGAATGTTGACGAAGATGAGCCAGAGGTCAACGTAATTTCCCCAGTGTTTCGGATACCCGAGCCTGTTATCATCAAGTATGATGGTAGCAAGCAGAAGGTCTCTCCTTCCTTGATCATTAAGCTTGTCGGTCCAGTACCCTATTCTTCTGAAAAGGCAATTCCCTTTCGTTACAACGCTGTTGTTGTAGAAGATGGGAAAGAGGTGACTTTGCGATCCTCCTTTGACGTGAATATTGCTGACGTAAGTGGTTTGACCCGCAGCGGTCGTGTGTTTTCAGCACCACCGAAGGCCCAGGCTAAGGCTGATTTTGTTGAACGCCCGATTGGGAATGTTGTAGGCACCCCGAATCCGGCACCTGTTGTTAAGCCCTCCTCTGTACTAAAAACTCCTACTTCTGTTGGCCCTAGCGGGAATGTGAAAGAAGACTGTGATGAGATGCTGAGGCTCATCAAGAAGAGTGAGTACAATGTTGTAGACCAGCTTCTACAAACACCATCCAAGATATCCGTGTTATCATTACTTCTGAATTCAAAACCGCATAGGGAGGCTCTGCAGAAAGTTTTGGATGTGGCATATGTAGATCATGATGTCACAATAGAACAGTTCGATAGCATTGTTGCAAACATTATTGCTTGTAACAATTTGAGTTTCTATGACTCTGATCTCCCTGAGGAGGGAAGAGACCACAAGTTGGCTTTACACATATCCATGAATTGTAAAGACGATGTCATGTCCAATATGCTGGTGGACACTGGGTCATCCCTGAATGTATTGCCAAAAACCACTCTCTCAAGACTATCTTATCAAGGACCTCCCATGAGGCAGAGTGGAGTTGTTGTGAAAGCTTTTGATGGGTCGCGCAAGACTGTGATTGGGGATGTTGATCTCCCAATCAAGATTGGACCAAGTGATTTCCAAATTACCTTCCAGGTTATGGACATTCACCCATCGTACAACTGTCTCCTAGGCAGACCATGGATTCACGAGGCTGGCGCCGTGACATCCACCCTACACCAGAAGCTGAAATTTGTGAAAAATAAGAAACTGGTAGTGGTAGGGGGAGAAAAGGCTCTCCTGGTTAGCCACTTGTCTTCCTTCTCATACATAGATGATGAGGATGAAGTTGGAACTCCTTTCCAAGCTTTACCTATAGCTGAGCCTGTTGAGAAGAGGACTCCTTCATTTGCTTCCTATAGAGATGCGAAGTTGGCCATTGAATGTGGTGCAATTGCGGGTCTGGGAAAAATGATTGAGCTGGAAGATAATAAGTCTCAGGCTGGCATAAGCTTTTCTTCTGGGGTTTTCAATGAGAAAGGACTGTTCAAGAGTGGAGGTTTCATCCACACCGGTCAGGATGAGGAAGCTGCTGCTGTTTTGGAAGAGGATGTAGAGGATTCTGGCAATTTCATCATCCCTGGAGGGGTCTGCAATAATTGGGCCGCTGTGGATATTCCTACAGTTGTCCACAAGTCAACGTAATGATCACTTTGTTTAAAAACCCTTCTCCCATGCCAAAAGGAGAAGTGATGACATTGTTGCCAACATAAATACAATGATATTTTCATTCAATAAATTCATGTTAAATGTTTGTTTTTCCAATTATCTTCCCTTTTTGCTTTTTGCATGAAATTGGTGATCACATAAAACCCTAAAAATAGAATAAAATTAATCTTTTCATCTGCATAATGATTTGCCTTGTTTGATTTCTAAAAACTTTTCATATCCAAAATCATTATGCAGGTTGATTTCTAAACCCATTGAACATAATGATCCAACGCCATCTCCCAATTTTGAATTCCCTGTATTTGAGGCAGAGGAAGATGATGTTGAAGAGATTCCTGACGAGATTACCCGATTAATTGAGCATGAAAAGAAAATCATTCAGCCACATCCTGAGAATCTAGAAACAGTCAACTTGGGGTCTGAGAATTGTGTGCGAGAAGTGAAGATTGGGGCACTCCTGGAAGAATCTGTTAAGAAAGGTTGATTGATTTGCTACGAGAATATGTCGATATCTTCGCTTGGTCGTATGAAGACATGCCGGGTCTAGATACAAATATTGTGCAACATTTCCTACCCTTGAAGCCTGAGTGCGTGCCTGTGAAGTAGAAGCTCAGAAGAACTCATCCTGATATGGCAGTGAAGATCAAAGAGGAAGTTCAAAAGCAAATTGATGCGGGGTTTCTGGTGACTTCTACATATCCTCAATGGGTGGCCAATATTGTGCCCGTGCCTAAGAAAGATGGAAAAGTCCGGATGTGTGTGGATTATAGAGATTTGAATAAAGCTAGTCCGAAAGATGATTTTCCTCTACCACATATTGATATGTTGGTAGACAATACAACAAAATTCAATGTCTTCTCATTTATGGATGGATTTTCCGGATATAATCAGATTAAGATGGCACCCGAGGATATGGAGAAGACAACATTCATCACACCTTGGGGAACATTCTGTTACCGAGTGATGCCCTTCGGTTTGAAGAACGCCGGAACCACGTATCAACGAGCTATGACCACCTTGTTTCATGATATGATGCACAAGGAGATTGAGGTATATGTTGATGATATGATTGCTAAGTCAAGAACGGAAGTTGAAAATGTATAGCACTTGTTGAAGCTTTTTCAGCATTTGAGGAAGTATAAGCTTCGTCTGAATCCGAACAAGTGTACATTTGGAGCCCGTTCTGGCAAGTTATTGGGCTTTATTGTCAGCGAAAGAGGTATTGAGGTTGATCCTGCAAAGGTCAAAGCAATACAAGAGATGCCTGCGCCCAAAACTGAGAAGCAAGTCCGAGGTTTTCTTGGCCGCTTGAATTATATTTCCAGATTCATATCCCACATAACTGCCACATGTGCGCCGATATTCAAGCTCCTCCGGAAATATCAGTCCCATGATTGGACCGAGGATTGCCAGAAAGCTTTCGATAGTATCAAAGAGTATCTGTCTGAACCTCCAATCTTGTCTCCGCCTGTGGAAGGAAGACCTTTATTCATGTATCTGACAGTTCTTGAAGACTCGATGGGTTGTGTCCTTGGTCAGCAAGATGAATCAGGAAAGAAAGAATATGCTATTTACTACCTAAGCAAGAAGTTCACTGATTGTGAGTCTCGATACTCAATGCTTGAGAAGACATGTTGTGCTTTGGCTTGGGCCGCTAAGCGTTTACGCCAATATTTGATAAATCATACAACTTGGTTGATATCCAGAATGGACCCAATCAAGTATATATTTGAGAAGCCTGCTTTAACCGGGAGGATTGCCCGTTGGTAGATGTTGTTATCTGAGTATGATATTGAGTATCGAGCTCAGAAGGCTATTAAAGGTAGTATCTTGGCTGACCACTTGGCACATCAGCCGATTGAGGATTATCAGTCAGTTCAGTATGACTTCCCAGATGAGGAGATTCTGTATTTGAAGATGAAAGATTGTGATGAGCCTACACTCGATGAATGGCCAGAGCCTGGTCCCCGATGGAGTATGGTATTTGATGGCGCTGTAAATCAGTACGGAAATGGTATTGGGGCAGTAATCATTACTCCTCAAGGCACACACATTCCTTTTACAGCAAGGCTAACTTTAAAATGCACGAATAATATGGCTGAGTACGAGGCCTGTATTATGGGATTGGAAGAATGCATTGATCTAAGGATCAAGCATCTTGATGTTTATGGTGATTCGGCCCTTGTTATCAATCATATTAAGGGTGAATGGGAAACGAATCAGCCTGGTCTTATTCCATATAGGGATTACACGAGGAGGATTTCAACGTTCTTTACTGAGGTTGACTTCCATCATATTCCTCGAGACGAGAATCAGATGGCAGATGCTCTTGCTACACTTGCCTCCATGGTTGTGGTTAAACTGTGGAATGAAGTTCCCAATTTCACTGTGATGCGCTTGGATAGACCAGCTCATGTATTTGCAGTTGAAGAAGTGAAAGATGATAAGCCATGGTATTATGATATCAAGTGTTTCCTTCAGAACCAGGTTTATCCGCCTGGGGCACCTGTGAAAGATAGGAAGACTTTGAGAAGATTATCACGCAGTTTTTACCTCAATGGCGAAGTGCTTTATAAGAGAAATTTTGACATGGTTCTGCTCAGATGCGTGGATAGACACGAAGTAGACCTGTTGATGACTAAGGTCGATGAAGGTTCATTTGGTACCCATTCCAATGGACATGCCATGGCTAGAAAGATGTTGAGAGCAGTCTACTATTGGCTGACAATGGAGTCTGACTGCTGCAAATATGTAAAGAAATGCCATAAGTGTCAGATTTATGCGGATAAGATTCATATTCCCCCTACACTTCTGAATGTGATTTCATCACCATGGCCTTTCTCCATGTGGGGAATTGACATGATTGGCATGATTGAGCCAAAAGTGTCCAATGGACACAAATTCATTCTCGTAGCAATTGATTACTTCACTAAGTGGGTTGAAGCAGCATCATATGCAAATGTGACCAGGCAGGTGGTCGTGAAGTTTATCAAGAATCAACTCATATGCCGTTATGGTGTGCCAGATAAGATCATTACTGATAATGGATCTAACTTGAATAACAAGATGATGAAAGAGCTGTGTAGTGAGTTCAAGATTGCACACTATAATTCTTCTCCTTATAGACCCAAGATGAATGGGGCTGTTGAAGCTGCTAATAAGAATATCAAGAAAATTATCCAAAAGACGGTTGTTACGTACAAAGATTAGCATGATATGTTGCCATTTGCTTTGCATGGATACCGTACATCTGTCCGCACTTCAATAGGGGCAACCCCTTTCTCTCTTGTTTATGGCATGGAGGCCGTACTCCCAGTAGAGGTGGAGATCCCATCAATGAGAGTTTTGATGGAGGCCAAGTTGACTGATGCTGAATGGGTTCAGAGTCGCTATGACCAGCTGAATTTGATTGAAGAGAAGAGATTGACTGCCATGTGCCATGGTCAGTTGTATCAGCAGAGAATGAAGAAAGCCTTTGATAAGAAGTTCAAGCCTCGTGTGTTCCGAGAAGGTGACCTTGTGCTCAAGAAAGTCTTGTCTTTCTCGCCCGATTCCAGGGGCAAGTGGACTCCAAACTATGAAGGTCCATATGTTGTTAAGAGAGCCTTTTCAGGCGGTGCTTTGATACTTACAACTATGGATGGGGAGGATTTCACTCGTCCTGTGAATTCAGATGCAGTCAAGAAATACTTCGCCTAAAAATAAAAACAGAATGGCTCGCTAAGTTGAAAACCCGAAAGGGCAGCTTAGGCAAAAATGAGCGTCTCGGTGGATTGAAAACCCGAAAGGGCGATCCAGGCAAAAGTTAGAGACATAAAAAATGAATATATGCATCCCGCTAGATTGAGTACCTCATCCTGGGGCAATCTAGGCAAAAATTAGGGATTTGGCAAGTAACTGCATCCTGATAAGACTGTGTTCTACAACTGCCATCCATCAGAGATTTTTGTTCATTCGTCGTCAACCAAAGCTTCAAATACATCAAATTCAGAATTGGAGGAGAAATGGTCATTACGTTCAATGTAGCCCTTTTCCAATATATATCACCAATTTCAAATTTGTAAAGATCTATGGAGTCTTGCCATTTGCAGGCTACCATTCTATCAAATAAATTTGAGCCTTTATCCAATTATTTGCACTCTTATTTGTTTCTATTCAACAAATGGTTTGCATGTTTTAATTGAGAAAATGTCATTGTTTTAAATAAATGAATATTTCATAACTTGTTTTTAAACAAAGTGAACATTCACAATGATGAAAGGATACTTAAGGGATCCTCAGTGCTCTCCCAAGGGTGGCATGATTTCCAACAGGGTAAGACATTTGTTCATGTTCCTGGCATGACTGTATCCTCTTCTCCCAGAATGTGTGTTGTGGTTTATTCCACCGAGTGGAGTGCTTGTTGAGGTTATTCACCTCCCTTCCCTTCAGCAGAGCAGTGGTCTTCCCTCCTCAGCAGATGTGTCCTCTTTGGAAGGTTCGGTATTTGGTGGTTGATCCCCGGCATTCCTTCATTTCCTCGGATAAATCCCCAGTAGAGTTGCTGGTGTGGTGGATTTTATCTGTGAAGATGTTCACCACTCTTCCCTTCAGCGGAAGAGCGATTTTTTTTCTCCTCAACAGGTGTGATTTCCTTGGTGAGTTTGGTACTTGGTGTTGGATCACCAGATTCCCCTTGTCTCCCTCAGTTGGATTCCCCAGTGGAGTTACTTTTGTGGCAGTTTCTACCTGTGCAATGAACTTTTTTCCCCAGCTGAGACTGATGATGTTATCCCCTGCAGAGATATTGCTGTTTCATGATATCTCTGATTCCCCGGCAGATTGGATATTCTCCGGTGATCCTGGCTCCTTCTCTTGAGATGTAGTACCGGGTGGTTGATTCCTGGACCTGTGTGTGTTAGATATGTCTGTTTGTCAGCATTCATCATACATAAACCATGCATATACATGCATAATTATAACATTCAGATATTCATGTTGCATTCTTTGCCATATATCGTTGTTTGTTGTCTCCTGCTATTTGGTGATATATATTTCCCCAAGCAGATGTGTGTGTCTGATCTCTCAATATAGAGTCAACCCCATAAGCAGAAAGTGTTTATCTTTCCTGCCATATTCCCCACTGAGTTATATCCTCGTGGACGACGATTGTTTCTGCTTCCTCCCAACACATATATTGGGATGGGTTCCCCTATTGAGTTATATCCTCATTAGGATGAGTCTTGATTCAGTTTGCCTTTTTGGTTTGATCCTAAATTGGCCTCTTGTGACTGTCTCTGGTGTTTCCCTGTGGTAAATGAATAATTGCTTAGTAATCAGTAATTATTCACCTTATCCTCAGCGGAGTTTGTGGTTTTCTACCCAGTATCCGGTAGGTGTAATCCCCTCCTTGATGGTTATCTTCATCCAGTATTCGATGTTGATATTCCCTCTTTTTCCTGGATAATTGCCTTGCGCTTGCAATTTATCCCCAGCGAGTCATCTTTCGTCTACCCTGTTGTTGTTGGTAATGATTGTTTCTCTCCTGAATTGGTCATGATTATATACCTCGTTTCGGTATCCCGATGCCTTTTTCTTTTCGGTTGATTTATCCTTTATTAACCCAGTAACCGGTTGTGGATAATCTTCCATGCGAGTATACTATCTACGTTCCGACGGTAATAGATAATATATCTCATACACTCTTCGGTCGAAGCCTTTTGTTCTTCCCCAGTTGAGTAACATTCATTTCCCCTTTGCAGAGTTAACCATTGTTGTTCATCCTAGTTGATGACGGTTACTCTTCCGTGGTTTTCTACCCAATATCCGGTAGGTGTAATCCCCTCTTTGACGGTTATCATTATCCAATATTCGGTATTGATATTCCCTCCTTCTTTTGGATAATTGCTCTGATTAAGCAATTTTATCCCCAGCGGGTCCTCTTTCATTTACCGTTTTCCGGTGATGTTTGTTGCTCCCCTTGTTTGGTCATCATTATATACCTAGTTTTGGTATCCCGATGCCTTCCTCTGTCGGTCAATTTATCCTTTATTAACCCAGTAACCGGTTGTGGATAATCTTCCATGCGAGTATATTATCTACGTTCCGACGGTAATAAATAATATATCTCATGCACTCTTTGGTCGAAGCCTTTTGTTCTTCCCCAATCGAGTAAGATTCGTATCCCTGTTTTGGAATCGAATGTCCATCCTATAATCGAGTTTGCGTTCTGCCCTCTTTTTGGATGATGAGTGTTTGGGAATATTCCCCAATTCATGCTTTGGTTGGTCACCTATTATATGCCCAGTAACCGGTATCCCTGGTGTTCCTTCCTTTTGCTCCCTATTATGACTTTGGTCCCCTGTGGAGTCAGATTTTCCTGAGTTGAGATATACCTTTTGGGTCCTCCTTAGATGATTTGGTTGATTGATATCTCTCACCCTTATACCGGTCTTAGATATTCATTCTTCCCGAGCTTGTTGTTCTCTCACCCTTATACCGGTGATCAGATGACATGTCTCATTGAGCTTGTTACCCAGTAGTCGGTAACACCTCATCCCACTGCTTCCCCAGGAGAGTCTTTTTTAGACATCCCTAGCGAAGTCCCTTAGTGGATTGTTTTTGTCCGGATTTTTTATCCGAAGTATCCATTGTGGATAGTTTTGCTGTATTGGCATATTCCCCAATACATGCACCTTCGAGTCAGCTTGAGTCTTTCCAATGGATTTATTCCCTTTGGAGACTCTTTTCCCTGACTTTGAGTCGTGACTTGCTCGCGCAATTTATCTCCTTTTCTATCCCCGTAAGAGTCCCCGGTAGAGTCCCTTCCCCATGGAGTGGATAACTCATAGGGATTATCAAATTCTTTCTGATCTTTTCTTCTTTGTGGACACATATCCCCACAGAGTTTGTTTGTTTTGCATACATACATTTGCATTATGAGGTCTCTTAGGGACCAAAATTTGTCTCTTTGTTATTATTTAAGCCCATTCTACCTCGTCGAGATGAAGATTTTAACCTTCACTTCTCCGGCTAGAATGACCTTAAATAGGGGCATCTGTAAGACCCCAATTTTGTCCCTAAGATCCCTCATGGCATCATAACATTGCATTGCATAGCCTCAAGGATCATTGAGCATCTTGGCTCCCTTTCCCTTTGGGTAGGGATCTCTTGTGAGTGGTTTGAGATCACCAAGCATGCTTGAATTGTATATCATTGCTTTTCTTGTTTTATTTACTAACCAAAAACACAAAAATATGTCACTAACATCTTTTGTTGTAGCTTAAGCAATCACCAGGTCAAGAGCTTCAAGAAGATCCTTTGTGCAAGAGATGAGGTATTTTCTTGGGATGAGGATCACATGCTTATTATAAGGAGCTTACATGAGCTAGAGTTTCATTTTGAAGCAATTTCACCAAGTGGTAGAGGCTCAAGTTAATCAAGACCTTTCAAGGTCATTTGAGGACCAAAAGTCAACTGTGCAGTCAACTGAGGGCTATGAGGTGGGGAAATGAGTTGAGACACCTCAATCATGTTCAAATGGGGTCTATTCATCATTTTAAACATCCATCTTGAAGATTCAAAGGTCATGGCAAAAGTTACTAAAAATGGAAAATGACCTATAATTCAAAGTTTCCAAATTTGGCAAGTTTTTGGTCCACATTCAACTTCACTTGTCAATGTCAAAGAAGTTTCAAATGGATTTTTGGTGAACATGAAAGTGGTAGATCTTTGTCTCCCCTTTTCAAAAAGTCCTAATTCATGTCCATATGATGAATGGTTGAGGAGTTATGGTCATTTGATCACAAGGTGTGCATGGAAATTCAAAATGGCATAACTTTTGATACAATGCTTCAAATTGGTTCATTCTTTTGGCAAAATGCTTCTCATGTTCAAGGCATCTCAAAATGACCTCATTTGGCTCAATTGTGCAAAGGAATCATAACCATGAATTCATTATTTCACACATGTGCAAATTGAAGAAAATATTCAACATTCATTTTTTGGCTTAAGTTACAAGCAAAATAACACTTCAAGCATGACCATTGGATGATTTTAAGTGGATTAGAAGCTCAGCATGGGAGGTTGCACGTGTATTATGGCCATGCTAGCTTAATGTGCATTTTTGAAATTTTCTTTAATACTAACTAATCATGATTAACCAAAGGAAAAAAGGATTAGCATGGTCATTAGCAAGGCATATAAATAGTGAAACCCTAATCATAACTGCCATAACAGAACTTTTCAGATCAAAAATTCAAGAAACTCTAAAAAATTCTCTCACTTTGAATTCTCATTTTCTTCACACAAAGCTCAAAGATCTTTGCATATTCTTGTTCCTGGTGCTTCACTGATCAAGAATCATCATCTGTTTGGAGCAATTCAGTAAGGAATCGAGCAGTGCAAGAGCATGAACATGGAGATGGAAGTTGGAAGTTGAGGTGGATTCAAGTGGTTTCAACTAATTCTTTTTGCACAAAGCTTCAACAGAAGTTCATAGGAGTGGATCTGGAGCTTCATAGTCTGTGAGATCGTGAATTCGGGAAGCTTCAATTCCAGGTGATGCAAATTTCATCCTCTCCTTTTGCTGTTTTTTGATCATAGATGTGTAGATCATGCTGTGTAGATCATGTACATGTGTTTAGAATTGAATTTGGTTGAGTATTAAGGATGTAGTGTTGATTGTAAGTTTAGATCTAGATTATGTTTGCCTTCGATCTGAAAAATCTATGAGGAATTAGGATGATCCATTTGCATATTTGGAATCTACATTGAAAGATGAATCGAATGATATAAGCCTTGTGGATTTCTGGAAAATCTCACGGCGGCGCCACCGCGCGTCTCGCCGGAGAAGACGACCGGAGCTGTAGCTCCGACGTCTGCGTGTTTAGGGTTTCATCTGACTATATTGCCATGTGTGCGCTTGCTTGGATGTTTGATTGGATGCAATTGCTTTGACCTGAGCCACACACGCTTTGACTGATGAGTGGCATGCTGACTGTTTTAATGAAACGACACGTTTCATTCATTTGAATGTGAGCCGTTGGATTGATTGTGCGCCAGATCATGTGGTGGTTGATTTTTCTGGTTTTATTTGAATCTTGCCTTTCCCTCCAATTTTCATGTGCATATTCCATTTATTTTGCTTGTTTTGTTAAATTCATAAAAAATGCAAAAATGATCCAAATAAATCCCAATTTGTTTTCACAGATTTGTATGGATGTCTACTTTTTTATGATGTTGATTTCATGAATTGTTGATGTTTGGATTTTTATTTGTGAATTTTTGAATGAACATTGTGCTAATTTGACCTAGTGTATTCAATGCATTGTGAAATTCTCTATGTTGAGCCATTTGATCCAATTTTTTGCATGCTTGACATTCATACATAATATGAAGTTTTGAGCACTGGTTTGGAATTTTTCTCATATATTATCATCATTTTCGACACATAGAGAAAAGTGTGACAATTTGTGTCACATTTTTGACATTGAATTGTTGCATTTTTGTTCATATAGCATTTGCATCTTTCTGGATTTGATCTTTTGCATATTGATTTTTCATGACATGAGGAACTTGTACAAAAAATATCAAAGTCATTGCATGCATTTCTGGTTTGATGTGAATTTTCTAAGTTGGAAGTTCATTTTGTGCACATTTTTTGTCCTTGCATGACATAGATCATTTGAGATACTTGCTTATTGATTTGATGCTGGTCCTTTTGAGGATATTTGATTTGGTCATAAACTAACTTTGTCTTGTGTTTCAGGTTTGGACATTTAGCATTGATGGTTTATTTGTTCTCACTTTGTGAGATGCAAAATGAATTGAGTTCTGACTTATGTTTGTTTTATAGGGTTTTAAGTGATGTGGTGAGCTCATGAGTTTATTTGAGTGCTTGGACATTGTGCATTGAATTGTGTAACTGTTAGAGGGTTTCACTGTATGTTATCTGGTTGTATGACTGAAGTACTAATTGTTTAGTCTTTGTACAAGTACCTTAGTTGCTTGCTTGCTTTAGCTCTTTCTTGAGCCTTGGATTGTGGTTGATACACCACTCAGGTAGTTAGCTTCTTACTTCATGTAGTCTGAAGTCCTGTCACCTTTTAGGCAGGCATTTTGCTGGCAAGTCCTCCTTCAGAGGCTCTGTTTGTGTTTGTTTACAATTGTGCTCAAAGACCTCCAAGAAGAGGCATGTGATATTTGATAAGACCTCCAAGAGTTGAGGCAATTAACGGATAAAAGGGATTAGTAGCCAATCCCCCGTTATTCAGTGTGTCGTTCTTTATGCTCGCACTACGTGTTGATGCTTCTTAACATGTACCCCAGATCTTTGTCCAGAGTCTGTCAAGTGGAATAGGGTTCCACTTTCTGGATCCCCATGCTTTCTTTGTCATGAGCTCACCCCGACCAAGGTTAAGAGCATGAGGTCTCATCCTCATTACCATTTTGATCAGCTTCACCCTAACGTTCAATGTTAGTGGTTAAGAGCTACAGATTACCCATTACAATTTGGCTTGTTTGTCGAGGTTGACATGACCCCTCTTGACTAAAGCCCACCCATTGTTTGAGCCTCTTGTATGTATATAGTGTGTGATGTTTGTTTACTTGGAACTTTTGACGTGTGTGCTCTTGAACTAGGAGTTTCCATTTGAGCTTAATTGAAGGATCATTACCATGCTCATCTAAGTGGAAGATACAAGATACATTGAGGATCTCTTATGAGACTTGTTTAATTGCTTATGCTTTTTGCTTGCTTATTCCAAAAGATGGGATCTACTTGGATCATCAATATGATCTCAAGAGAGGAACTCCTAGTGTGGTTTCATTTCTTATCCCTCACCTTTTTGTTCCTTAGAATTTAACCCTTCTTCTTCTTCATTTCTCCACCCTAACCCAAGCCAAAACCCTTTTGTGCAAACATTTAACTTGTTTTCAACATTAGAAACCTAAGCCTTATGCTTTTAATTTTCAAACTTTCTTTTCATAACACTTATTTTGAATTGAATCTTTAAGTCAACTTTGACCATTTTGTATATACTTCTAATTGGTAAATATAACCCATTCAAATTTCTTTTGTGGTTCCAGTGTCCACTTTCTTAATCAAATTTTCCATAACCTTTAGCTATTAGGTTTGAGTTATCCTTGTGGTAGATGTAATACTTGTAACACCCTTCTAAAATACCCCAATAATTAATTAAAATAACAAAATATAAATCAGAATAAATATGCAGTTCAAGGGTGTCACACCATTTTCCAAGATATCCTGTCATGCTCATTTATTTAATCAAATAAAACATTTGCATAATACGCAGCGGATACAAACTAACAACATTCAAACCATGTAATACATTACATGTAAAGTTGTTCAACAACTAAAAGAAAACATAGTAAAAACATCCCATCCCGATGTTACATCTACCAGAGCATGACCCACTAAGGACTACACTAGACTCCAAGGACTAGCTTCTATTCAATCACTGCTCGTTACCTGAAAACATAGTTGTAAGGGTGAGTTCCTCAATCGATATAATTAAGCATTATAAAATATCATGTAATGCTAAGTAATATAACACATATCATCACCCTAATCAGATTACACATATTCAGCAACGGCAATATCAACTCATAATCATCACCATCATCATACTCAAACTCAAAACAACCATAAAACACACGTATAATATTGGAATACATCCATTCATATTATACGCTATACATACATATATTATGCAATGAGACTCCATGCATGCGGTACCGACTATTTGTGAACATATAGTTCAACCTCACCGACCAAATCCAGGTACGGCTACCAAGCTCACTAGTCCCACTCATTTGAGACATAGTGACTCACATCACTAATTCCTCACCATGGGAATTAGCTACCACCCCCAAAGGGCCATGCTATGCACGCTAAATCACCTAGCATGCAAACATCAACAACAGTCCAAAATGACTAACATCACTAATTCCTCACCATGGGAATTAGCTACCACCATAAAGGCCACATATGCATGCTAATCACCTAGCAATGCAACATCAACAACAATTCAAGAATAGACATATCCTCACACTCTAAGCCATAAAACAGTCTATTCACAATGCATACATTCACAACATCATGTATACCATCACATATCATCAACACATTCATTACACATGCATATCATATCATGCCACATAATCAATCATAGTATCAGCACACTCTACTAATACCTATACTACTTAAAACCACGGGAAATGATCCCTACAACATCATACCTCAGCTAAGTACATCACTCAGCCTAAACAACCAAAAACTGCACAACAACAGTTCAGGAAAATCACAAATCTGCCCATACGCGTATTGCCTATGCCCATACGCGTATTGCCCACGTCTGACCAAGTCCATACGCGTATTGCCCATGCCCATACGCGTATGCTACGCGTACCAACAGAGACAATTTTCACGTTCAAAACATCATCTTCCTCATCCATACGCGTATTGCCTAGTGCCATACGCGTACCATGCCATCTCATACGCGTATTGCCTAGTGCCATACGCGTATGACCAGAAACCAGAATTTCCAGATCTGCAATGGTTTTCTCTGCTACGAGATCTATCCGATTCAACCTTCCACAGTCCAATTTTTTCACAATAATCGTTCATATCATCTAACACGAATCATAACCTATTCGATTTCACCAATTACAACACTTTTACATCTAATTCCTACGAATTCCTTTCAATCGTAACCCAATTTTTCATTCATCCAATATTTCACAATTTTCATCATGCATTATTCAAATCAGGGACAAATCAATAGTCTATCACTACCCATGACATGTTATCCCATAATACCCGTTAATCGACGATAAACCCCCCTTACCTGAGTTAATCCGGCGAATCTTTTAAGCTTCAAGCTCTTCCTCCCTTCAACCCTTGTTCTCTGGCTCTCTTTGCCCTTTTTCACTTTTTGTCTCTTTTCCCTTTTCACGTGAAAAAATAAACTTTTTACCAAATGGGACCTTTTTACTGATTTCTACTTTTATTCCAATAATAATAGTAAAAATAATCCAATAATAATAATCCAATTATTTAATTAAATTAATAATATACTATTAACTCAATTTAAATAATTATTTTATTTTATTGGGGTGTTACAACTCTCCCCCACTAAAAGAGTTTTCGTCCTCGAAAACATACCTCAAGTGAACAACTCTGGATAAGACTCCTTCATCTGACTCTCCAGTTCCCAAGTCACATTGCCACCTGCTGGTCCTCCCCAAACTACCTTTACCAAAGCAATCTCTTTACCCCGCAACGCTTCAACTCTCTATCCTCGATCCTCATAGGTGATGTTTCAACAGTCAGGTTATCTCTCACCTGTACATCATCTACTTGGACTACATGTGACGGATCATGAATGTACCTCCTCAACTGAGACACATGAAAAACCTCATGCAAATTCGCAAGCGACGGCGGTAAAGCGATACGATAGGCTACTTCCCCTATCCTCTCCAAAATCTGATAAGGACCAATAAATCGAGGTGTCAACTTCTTCGACTTCAAAGCTCGACCAACACCAGTTATCGGAGTAACGCGAAGAAACACATGATCTCCCTCTTGGAACTCAAGTGACTTCCTCCTCTTATCGTGATAACTCTTCTGACGACTCTGAGCAATTCTCATCTTCTCCTGAATCATCTTAATCCTTTCCGTAGTTTGTTGAACAATCTCCGGTCCAACCACAGCACTCTCACCGGATTCATACCAACATAAAGGTGTCCGACATCTCCTACCATACAAAGCTTCAAACGGTGCCATACCAATGCTCGAATGAAAACTATTGTTGTAGGTAAACTCAATCAAAGGTAAATAACAATCCCAAGCACCTCCCTTTTCCAAAACACAAGCCCTCAAAAGATCCTCCAGTGACTGAATCGTCCTCTCAGTCTGACCATCAGTCTGCGGATGATATGCAGAACTCAATCTCAGCTTAGTTCCCAAAGCCCTCTGCAAACCTTCCCAGAACTTCGATGTAAATCTAGGATCTCTGTCCGAAACAATACTCGACGGAATACCATGCAAACTCACAATTTCTCAATATACAACTCAGCTAATCTCTCTAACGGATAATCCATTCTGATCGGAATGAAATGAGCCGATTTCGTCAATCTATCAACAATCACCCAAATAGCTTCGAAATTCTTACTTGTCCTCGGTAAACCAGAAACAAAATCCATACTGATACTATCCCACTTCCACTCTGGAATAGTCAACGGTTGCATTAACCCAGACGGCTTCTGATGCTCAATCTTCGACTTCTGGCAAGTCAAACAAGAATAAACAAAACTCGCTATTTCTCTTTTCATTCCCGGCCACCAAAATAACTTTTTCAAATCATGATACATCTTCGTAGCTCCCGGATGAATACTCAGGCCACTACGATGTCCTTCCTCCAGAATACTCTTCTTAAGTTCGGTAACATCCGGAATACACACCCGATTACCAAATTTCAAAACACCATTCTCATCAACTCTGAATTCACCACCTTGACCTTGATTCACTAGAGTCAACTTATCAACCAAAAGCACATCGGATTTCTGACCCTCTCTAATCTCGTCCAGAATACCACTCGTTAACTTCAACATTCCCAATTTAACACTATTGTGAGTACTCTCACACACCAAACTCAAGTCTCTGAACTGCTCAATTAAATCCAATTCTTTAACCATTAACATAGACATATGCAATGACTTCCGGCTCAATGCATCAGCCACTACATTTGCTTTACCCGGATGGTAATTCAAACCAAAGTCATAATCCTTCAGAAACTCTAACCATCTCCTCTGTCTCATATTCAGCTCTTTCTGATCAAACAAATACTTTAAACTCTTATGATCACTGAAAACCTCAAATCTTGATCCATACAAGTAATGCCTCCATAATTTCAGAACAAATACCACAGCTGCCAACTCTAAATCGTGCGTCGGATAGTTCCTCTCATGAACCCGCAGTTGTCTCGAAGCATAAGCTACGACCTGCTTATTCTGCATCAACACACCACCTAAACCCAACAATAAAGCATCACAGTAAACCTCAAATGATTCTGACGGACTCGGTAATATCAGAACAGGAGCAATAGTTAACCTTCTCTTTAACTCTTGGAAACCTTCTTCACATTTTGAGTCCCAAACAAACGCTTGCCCCTTTCTAGTCAACATCGTCAACGGTAATGCCAACTTAGAAAATCCCTCAATGAACTTCCTATAATAACCAGCCAAACCAAGGAAACTTCGAATCTCAGCAACAGACTTAGGAGCTTCCCACTTAGATACCGCTTCTATCTTAGAAGGATCAACAGCAACACCACCTCTTGAAATCACATGACCAAGAAAACTCACCTCTTCTAGCCAAAATTCACACTTGGATAGTTTAGCAAATAACTTCTTTTCTCACAGAACTCCTAAAACCACTCTCAAATGCTCAGCATGCTCTTCTTCAGATTTCGAATACACCAAAATATCATCAATAAACACCACAACAAACTTATCTAGGTACGGGTGGAAAATCCTATTCATATACTCCATAAATACTCCAGGCGCATTAGTCACCCCAAAAGGCATTACAGAATACTCATAATGTCCATACCTTGTTCTGAAAGCAGTCTTCTGAATATCCTCAGTTTTCACACGTATCTGATGATATCCCGACCTCAAATCTATCTTGCTGAACACACTTGCACCAACCAACTGATCCATCAAATCATCAATCCTCGGTAGAGGATACCGATTCTTGATCGTCACTTTATTCAGTTGCCTGTAGTCCACACACAACCTCATAGTACCTTCTTTCTTCTTAACCAATAACACTGGTGCACCCCACGGTGACACACTCGGACGAATAAATTTCTTATCCAACAGATCTTCCAACTGACTCTTCAATTCAGTTAACTCAACAGCAGACATACGGTACGGAGCCATCGATATCGGTCTAGTACCAGGTACCAAATCAATCGAGAACTCAACTTCACGCTCTGGCGGCAATTCATTCACTTCTTCTGGAAACACATCAGGAAAATCACACACTACGGCTAGATCGCCAATCACCAGTTTATCTTTAGCTTCCAAAGTCGCTAACAGCATAAACAACTCTGCCCCATCTGTTACTGCCTCATTCACCTGCCTTGCTGATAGAAACAAACTCTTTCCTTCCTCAATCTCAGGAAAAATCACAGTCTTATCAAAACAGTTGATATAAACTCGGTTAAACACCAACCAGTTCATACCTAAGATAACATCAATCTGCATTAACGGAAGACACACAAGGTCTATCCCAAAGTCTCTACCGAAAATACTCAAAGGACAACTCAAACAAACTGAAGTAGTAGTCACTGAACCCTTTGCAGGAGTATCAATCACCATACTTCCATGCATCTCAGATATCTCTAACTTAAGTTTCACAGCACAATCCAAAGATATAAAAGAATGAGTTGCACCTGTGTCAATAATAGCTACAAGAGGAACGCCATTAATATAACACGTACCTCGGATCAAACGATCATCTGCAGAAGTCTCAGAACCCGATAAGGCAAAGACCTTGCCTCCCGACTGATTCTCTTTCTTCGGTTTAGGACACTGTGGACTGATATGACCCACCTCTCCACAGTTGAAGCAAGTCACAGTCTTCAACCGGCAATCTGCAGCCAAATGACCACCTTTCCTACATTTGAAACACTTCTTCTCAACACTGGTACACTCGTGAAAACGATGTCCAGCCTGACCACATCTGTAACACTTAGCAGGGGCACTGGAGTCTTCCCCCACTAGGCCTCTTCATCCTACTCTGTCTCTGGAAACTTTTGCCAGCTGCATACGGTTTCCCATGATCAATCTGATTCTTACCTTTCCTATCAACCCTCTGCTGATAGCTCTCAGCTCTGGCCTTGGTATCCTGTTCGAAAATCCTGCAACAGTCAACCAAATCAGAAAACACTCTGATCCGCTGATACCCAATAGCCTGTTTGATCTCGGGACGCAACCCGTTCTCAAACTTCACACATTTCGAAAATTCCCCAGCAGCCTCATTATAGGGAGTGTAATACTTTGACAGCTCTGTGAACTTAGCAGCATACTCAGTAACAGTCTGATTACCCTGCTTCAATTCCAAGAACTCTATCTCTTTCTTTCCTCTAACATCCTCTGGAAAGTACTTCCTCAGAAATCTCTCTCTGAACACAGCCCAAGTGATCTCAGCATTCCCAGCAGCTTCCAACTCAGTGCGGGTAGCAACCCACCAATCATCTGCTTCCTCAGACAGCATATGCGTACCGAACCTGACCCTTTGGCTATCGGCACACTCAGTTACTCGGAAGATCCTCTCGATTTCCTTCAACCACTTCTGAGCGCCATCTGGATCGTATGCTCCCTTGAACATTGGAGGATTATTCCTCTGGAACTCACTCAGTTGGCGAGCAGCTCCCAATCCCACAACATTCGCATTCCCTCCAAGTACTCCAGCCAGCATACCCAGAGCCTCAGCAATCGCAGCATCATCTCTACCTCTTCCAGCCATCTCTACTCTGAAAACCCAACAAGCTAAAACAATAAGTACTGATAGGGTTACACAACACCTATCCCGTACAGGGGAAACAGAATAATTACGACTCGACTCGACCGACTATGCTCTGATACCACTAATGTAACACCCTTCTAAAATACCCCAATAATTAATTAAAATAACAAAATATAAATCAGAGTAAATATGCAGTTCAAGGGTGTCACACAATTATTTCACACCATTTTCCAAGATATCCTGTCATGCTCATTTATTTAATCAAATAAAACATTTGCATAATACGCAGCGGATACAAACTAACAACATTCAAACCATGTAATACATTACATGTAAAGTTGTTCAACAACTAAAAGAAAACATAGTAAAAACATCCCATCCCGATGTTACATCTACCAGAGCATGACCCACTAAGGACTACACTAGACTCCAAGGACTAGCTTCTATTCAATCACTGCTCGTTACCTGAAAACATAGTTGTAAGGGTGAGTTCCTCAATCGATATAATTAAGCATTATAAAATATCATGTAATGCTAAGTAATATAACACATATCATCACCCTAATCAGATTACACATATTCAGCAACGGCAATATCAACTCATAATCATCACCATCATCATACTCAAACTCAAAACAACCATAAAACACACGTATAATATTGGAATACATCCATTCATATTATACGCTATACATACATATATTATGCAATGAGACTCCATGCATGCGGTACCGACTATTTGTGAACATATAGTTCAACCTCACCGACCAAATCCAGGTACGGCTACCAAGCTCACTAGTCCCACTCATTTGAGACATAGTGACTCACATCACTAATTCCTCACCATGGGAATTAGCTACCACCCCCAAAGGGCCATGCTATGCACGCTAAATCACCTAGCATGCAAACATCAACAACAGTCCAAAATGACTAACATCACTAATTCCTCACCATGGGAATTAGCTACCACCATAAAGGCCACATATGCATGCTAATCACCTAGCAATGCAACATCAACAACAATTCAAGAATAGACATATCCTCACACTCTAAGCCATAAAACAGTCTATTCACAATGCATACATTCACAACATCATGTATACCATCACATATCATCAACACATTCATTACACATGCATATCATATCATGCCACATAATCAATCATAGTATCAGCACACTCTACTAAT